>NW_022631018.1:16731776-17026760 GCF_010015895.1 Lontra canadensis | reverse complement strand
GTGTGTGTGTGTGTGTGTGTGTGTGTGTGTGTATTTTTTAAAAATTTTTAAATTTTTATTTTTCCCCCTTTCTCATCCCCCCCCTCCCTAGTTTTGGGTCTCTTCTGATTTGGTTAGCATATATTTATCTGGGTGCCACCAATTTAGTACTTTATTCATTCATATCTTCTTTTCTGGATAAAATGAAAAAACTTTTTTCATTTTCATTTTCATTTCATGAAAATGAAAAACTCATCACACAAAAAAGAATAAGAGGCAATACCGACGGCTAGGGACCTAATCAATATGGAAATTGGTAATATGTCAAGAACTAGAGTTCAGAATGACAATTATCAAGGTGCTAGCTGGGCTCAAAAAAGGCATAGAAGATATTACAAAATCCCTTTCTAGAAAATTAAAATCCCTTTCTGAAGAAATAAAAGAACGAAAATCTAACCAAGTTGAAATAAAAAAAAAAAAACTATTAAGGAGGTGCAATAAAAAATGGAGGCTCCTGCAAGATGCCCTCCAACAGATGAATGGATAAAGAGGATATGGTCTAAATATACAATGGAATATTATACCTCCATTAGAAAGGATAAATACCCAACTTTTTTTTATCAACATGGATGGGACTGGAAGAGATTATGCTGAGTGACATAAGTCAAGCAGAGTGAGTCAATTATCATATGGTTTTGCTTATTTGGGGAGCATAAGGAATAACACGGAGGACATGGGGAGATGGAGACGAGAAGTGAGTTGGGAGAAATCAGAGGGGGAGATGAACCATGAGAGACTGTGGACTCTGAGAAACAAACTGAAGGTTTTGGTTTTGTTTACAATTGCACTCAAAACCATAAGATACCTAGGAATATATCTAACCAAAGAGACAAAGAATCTTTACTCAGAAAACTATAAAGTACTCATGAAAGAAATTGAGGAAGACACAAACAAATGGAAAAACGTTCCATGCTCCTGGATTGGAAGAACAAATATTGTGAAAATTTCTATGCTACCTAAAGCAATCTACACATCTAATGCAATTCCTATCAAAATATCATCAATTTGTTTCAAAGAAATGGAACAAATAATCCTAAAATTTGTATGGAACCAGAAAAAACCCTAAATAGCCAGAGCAATGTTGAAAAAGAAAACCAAAGTTGGTGGCATCACAATTGCAGACTTCAAGCTCTATTACAAAGCTGGAATCATCAGGACGGTATGGTACTGGCACAAAAACAGACACATAGATCAATGGAACAGAATAGAGAGCCCAGAAATAGACTCTCAACTCTATGGTCAACTAATCTTCAACAAAGCAAGAAAGAATGTCCAATGGAAACAAGACAGCCTCTTCAACAAATGCTGTTGGGAAAACTGGACAGCCACATGCAGAAAAATGAAATTGGATCATTTCCTTACACCACACAAGAAAACAGACTCAAAATGGATGAAGGACCTCAATGTAAGAAAGGAATCCATCAAAATCCTTGAGGAGAACACAGGCAACAACCTCTTCGACCTCAGCCGCAACAACGTCTTCCTAGGAACACTGCCAAAGGCAAGGGAAGCAAGGGCAAAAAGGAACTATTGGGACCTCATCAAGATCAAAAGCTTTTGCACAGCAAAGGAAACAGTTAACAAAACCTAAAGACAAATGACAGAATGGGAGAAGATACTTGCAAACAATATATCAGATAAAGGGCTAGTATCCAAAATCTGTAAAAAGCTTAGCAAACTCAACACCCAAATAACAAATAAGCTAATCAAGAAATGGGCTGAACAGACATTTCTGCAAAGAAGACATCTACATCTACATCTACATCTACATCTACACTGTTGGTGGGAATGCAAGCTGGTGCAACCACTGTGAAAAACAGCATGGAGGTTCCTCAAAAAGTTGAAAATAGAGCTACCTTACGACCCAGCAATTGCACTAATGGGTATTTACCGTAAAGATACAAATGTACTGATCTGAAATGGCACATGAACCCGAATGTTTATAGCAGCAATGTCCACAATAGCCAAACTATGGAAAGAACCTAGATGTCCATCGACAGATGAGTGGATAAAGAAGAAGTGGTATATATACACAATGGAATACTATGCAGCCATCAAAGAAATGAAATCATGCCATTTGCTATGACGTTGATGGAACTAGAAGGTATCATGCTTAGTGAAATAAGTCAATTGGAGAAAGACAACTATCATATGATCTCCCTGATATGAGGAAGTGGAGATGCAATGCGGAGGATTAGGGGGGGTAGGAAAAGAATAAATGAAACAAGATGGGATCGGGAGGGAGACAAACCAAAAGAGACTTTTAATGTCACAAAACAAACTGAGGGTTGCTGGGGGGAGGGGTGTAGGGAGAGGGGGATAGGGTTATGGACATTGGGAAGGGTATGTGCTATGGTGAGTGCTGTGAAGTGTGTAAACCTGGCGATTCACAGACCTGTACCCCTGGGGCTAATAATACATTATATGTTTATAAAAAAATTAAAAAAAATTATTAAAAAATGAACTATTGGGACTTCATCAAGATAAAAAGCTTTTGCACAGCAAAGAAACAGTCAACAAAACCAAAAGACAACAAACAGAAGGAGAGAAGATATTTTCAAATGACATAACAGATAAAGGGCTACCTATAAAGAACTTCTCAAACTCAACGCCCAAAAAACAAATAATCCAGTCAAGAAATGGGCAGAAGACATGAACAGACATTTCTTCAAGGAAGACATCCAGATGGCCAACAGACACATATAAAAAGTGCTCAACATCTCTGGGCATCAGAGAAATACAAATCAAAACCACAATGAGATACCACCTCACACCAGTCAGAATGCCTAAAATTAACAAGTCAGGAAACGACAGATGTTGGAGAGGATGCAGAGAAAGTAGACTCCTCCTCCACTGTTGGTGGGTATGCAGGCTGGTGCAGCCACTCTGGAAAACAGCATGGAGGTTCCTTAAAACATTGAAAGTGACCCTATAACCCAGCAATTGCACTACTGGGTATTTGTCCTAAAGATACAAATGTAGTGATCTGAAGGGGCATGTGCACTCAAATGTTTATAGCAGCAATGTCCACAATGGCCAAACTATGGAAAGAGCCTAGATGCCCATCAACAGATGAATGGATAAAGAAGAAGTGGTATATATATAAATATACACAATGTAATACTATGCAGCCATCAAAAGAAATGAAATCTTGCCATTTGCAACAACGTGGATGGAACTAAAGGGTATTATGCTGAGTGAAATAAGTCAGTCAGAGAAAGACAATTATATGATATGATCTCTCTGATACGAGGAATTTGTAAGTCAGTGCAGGGGGCTTGGGGGATAGGGAAGGAAAATATGAAACAAGATGGGATTTGGAGGGAGACAAACCATAAGAGACTGTTAAATCTCAAAAAACAAACTGAGGGTTTCTGGGAGGTAAAGGAAGATATGGAGAGGTTGGCTGGGTTATGGACCTTGGGGAGGGTATGTGCTATGGTGAGTGCTGTGAAATGTTAAGCCTGATGATTCACAGACCTGTTCCCTTGGGGCAAATAATACATTATGTGTTAATAAAAATAATTTAAAAAACGAAGTTCAATCTTCCAGTTATAAAATGAATACAATACAGAGATATAGTATGCACCATAGAGAATACAGTCATTAATACTGTAACACATGTGGTGTTTGGTGACAGATGGTAACTTGACATACTGTGGTGAGCATTTTCTAATGTATATAAATCCTGAATCACTGTGTTATGCCCCCGAAACTAATACAATACTGCATTGTCCATTATTCTTCAATAAAAAATGTAAATCAGATCATGTCATTCTTAACAATATCTTCCAATAAGTTGCATATTTCTTGGAATAGAGTTCAAATTCCTTGACATGGCCTTAGGAAATCCTATGATATGGCCACCAGTTACTTCTCTGTCTTCCTCTTCTATTATCTACACCCTCACACATCCAGCTCCAGCATACAGATCTCCTTGCTATACCTCAAACATATAAGGCATGTGCCTGCCATGAGGCTTGGTGTTTCCTGTTTTCTCTGCCTGGAATGCCGCACTCTTCAGAGAGCCAAACATCCCACTTCGTTCCTTCAGTCAGCGTAAAATAGGATTCACTCCCTATATATGTTTTTACTACTTTGTCTTCTCTTCATAGCACTCTTTACCACTTATCATATGACACACTTATCTATTTATTATTAATCTTTTCCAAAGAACATGTAAGCTCCATGTGAGTTGGAACTTATTTTTTTCAGTTGTTTTTCATTTGTTTATTTACTTTTTTGGTTTTCTGTAATATTTTAATTTTCTGTAATATTGTAAGCAACTAAAAAGTAGAAGAAAAATGGACACATGAATCCTGCATTATTTCATAGAACAAATTTTTAGAAATATTATAATGAAGTCAAAAGTTACAGATATTTTTAAAGCACTGCCATATGCTACAAACTTAATTTCTAAAAATGTATACAATTTAAATTCTCACCAGGAGGTTATAAATATACTGGTATCCCTGTAAACTTGTGAATCATTTGGCATTAGGATTTATTTCTTCATTCTTCATTTGCTGGAGTAAATGGTGTCTTGCTCTAATCTGAATTAATTTGAGTTCTACTGTGTATTGATTTTAGCTAAAATAAACAGTTTTACTATACCTAGCGTGAGTGAAAGAAACATATCCAGAGTTACCAGTGAAGCTTTGAGAAAGGCTGGTTTAGACTAGGCTAGGAAGGGTATTAGACTTGTGAAAAGAGTGATGTCCTTCTGTTCTCTCCAATTCTCCTGAAAATGCTTTCCTTTCTAAATCTTCATTTTTTATTTGTTCCCTACACTTAGCTTATATGATTAAATTATAGTCCCTTTTAATTTCCCTTAAATTTTTCTCTATTACTGATTCATCCCAAGTTTTAGCAGTTTATTCCATGAGTCTTCATTTCCCCATCCATCTGTTCATCCATCCATCCGTCCGTCCATCCATCCATCCATCCATCTTACTATCTAACATACAGTTATTCATTTTCTGCTTGGTTTAATTCCATGGATACAAATGTAAACATAACATCTCTCTGTTTCTATCTTCAAAACTCACAATGCAGTAAAATAATTATGCTTTAAAAAGTGAACAATGACTTCTGGTTTCAGCTGGGACATGGTAAAGAGCTTAGGGGATATCACTCCTATCCTTACAACAAGGAAAAGCGAAATAAGCTGAAAATCAACTTTTCCTAACATTCTAACAATTAAGGTTGCAGGACAAACCTCCACCTGAAAATCTGAAGAGACAGGCTCAGAGGCACAGCCCAGATCTACTTACTTAGAGAATCAATTCATCTTTTCTTTCCCTTAGTTTCAAACCTACAAAATACATATAGGTCTGTGTGGGAAAAAAAAAATGAGAAAACACTGACAAAAGAAATCAGATAAAATTTTCAAATGGAGACATAGTTCATGTTTGTGGACTGGAACGCCCACTATTTTTAAGGTGCCACTATGTTTCAATTTAATCTTCAGATTCATTGCAATGCCAGTCAAAATCCCAGCAACCAATTTTGTAGATACGGACAGAATGTAGTACATATTAGCTAACTGAACTTAAATAATAAAAAAAGAATGATTCTAGAGTTCATATGGAAAGGCAAAAGACCCATAATAACCAACATAATACTAAAGAAGAACAACAAAGTTGGAAGGTTCACACTGCAGGACTTCAAGATTTACTTTAAAGCTACATAGTAATAAAGATAGTACAGTACTGGTAAAAGAACAAATAGATGACCAGAACAGAATACAAAGCCCAGAAACAGACCCACATACCATACCAGGAATTGATCTTGACGAAGGTACAAATAGTATTTAATAGAAAAAAGGACAGCTTTCCCCTACAACATTATTTGTTGTTTTACATAACCAGTTGTTGTGCAAAAAGAAACCCACTGAACCTAGACTTTATCTCTGATGATGTAAAGCTCATTATAAAGTGCCCCCCCACACACCACTTCATACCGTTCTTTGGAAAGAAGTTAGTAAATGTAGCCCAAACTTAAAGAGTAAGGAGTCATGTTTCACCTCATTCAGGGTAAAATATATACATAAATTATTTGGAATTTCTTGGCAGGAGAAGCTTTTTTATATCCCTTATTTATTTATTCAATCATTCATTTATATCAGCATATGGATGTAGATTTTTGTACTTCAAGACATAATCCAATGCTACTTAATTTATTTTGTTGCAAAAACTGTTCCATCTCTGGCCATTGGGAACTCTTTCAGTTGGCTTCTGTGTCCCTTTGGCACCTGTCCATTATTACGTGTACCCTTAAATGCATATTACTAACTGGAAGAATCCCGTCTAAAAAGGTAATAGACTGCATGACTCCATTTATATGACATTCTAGAATAGGCTAAATAATAGAGATGTTAAATAGATTAATTGTTGCCAGATATGATGAAAATGACATTTTTATCTCTGGTTTTCCTCCCCCAAACCTAAAATCCTGGTCCAACCATCCAAAACAAACAAACAAACAACAAAACATCAATTCAGGAACAGTTATAAAATGCCTGACCATTACTTAAAACTGTCAAGGTCATAAAAAGCAGGAGAGTTTGAGACACTCTCACAGTCTAGAGATAGTTACCAAGATATGACAACTAAATGTAATGTGATAAGTTGGATGGGATTCTGAGACACAAGAAGGATATTAGTTAAAAAGGAAAGAAAATCTGAATAAAGTGTAGACTTCAACAGTTAATCATGTGTCAATATTGGTTCATTAGTTGTGACAAATATATCGTACCAATGTAAGGCATCAATAACAAGGGAACAGGGACTAGAAGAAAGGGCAGACAGCAATCAACGGAATTTTATTCAATAATGTGGGAGAGTTTAAATTGTTTTCAAGCACTCCGAATAAGGGCAACAGAGCAAGAGAGATGAAAGACACATCGGTCACCTCCCCAAAGGGCTTCTAGCTTGGCTGTCTTCTAATCTAAGTTCTATAATATTGTCCTTTGATCTTCTAAAGAACAAACTCAAACCTCGTATTTGTTCAAAGGATCAAAGATAATGCCGTTAAATTTATTTAACACAGTATTTGTAACATAGCAGAAACAAACAAATGTGGCTATTATTTTGTTACTTTCCAACTTAAATCTATTCAAAGGTTCCAACTTCTGCCCATCACCCAGCTGATTCCTTAATGATGTCCTTGGGACAAGTCTCCTCCCTCCTCTACAACGATCACATCCTGCCCAAGACCTTCCTTTACATTAAGTTCACTCATTCTTGCAGTTAAACTAGATGACCTGGAGCAGGCTGGTTCTCTCCTCTGTGCTTTTTACTCTAGTATTTATTACATCTAGAAAAGCCTCCTTGCTTACCCTCATCAGGTAAAATTCTATGCAATTCCCAAGGTCCACTCAAATAGAGCCTTCCCTTATGAAGGCTTTCCTAACTCCCCCATGAGTGGGCTTTCCCTCTGAGGAGCTCCCAATGTCTGGTATCTTTTCTTGTGACTAATTGTGTTCTGGTATTAGTCTTTTCTATTATTTCATAAAGATCCTGAAGGATAGGTTCTCTGCTTATACTCCTTTTGTTTCCCTGGCCATACATTTTACACCTGCCACATGTGGAATGTATCATTTGTATTGAAAATAAAGTAAGGGAAAGTGAATTTAACTTTAAAAAATATTTATTTTTGAGTATTTCTTTGATATACTTTTTAAATTTTTTTAAAAAGATTTTATTTATTTATTTGACAGGGAGAGAGAGAGATCACAAGCAGGCAGAGAGGCAGGCAGAGAGAGAGAGAGAGGGAAGCAGCTCCCTGCTGAGCAGAGAGCCTGATGTGGGGCTCGATCCCAGGACCTGAGATCATGACCTGAGCCAAAGGAAGAGGCTTTAACCCACTGAGCCACCCAGGTGCCCCTATTTCTTTGATATTTATAATAAATGGCCACTTTGCTCTGATAATAGATATGATTAAAGCTTGCATTTCAGAGGCTGATATATTGCTTTTAAAAGACTAAATTAAGAGTCAATGTCTTGATTGAAGCCACACATCTAATAGTTGCTCTAAGAATAAATAAGAAGAAAATATGTAATTTGTATGAAAGAATTTTAAATTTGTTATTGTGTATCTAAAAATCACAGTGCTTAGAAACCTTGAGAATGTATTAAATTTCAAAAACAACAGAGGACACAGAAACTTCAAATATCACTTTCTCTGTTTTTAATTAACACCAAGTGTGAGCACAAAAATTATTTCAACCTACCAGTCCATATTTTACATCCAAGTATATGTTTATATACATTTGGAGTAGAAAATGGCTAAAACTGAATTTATTTATACTTTATTATTTTATTTACTTATTTGAGAGAGAGAGAGTGAGACTGAGAGAGACCAAGTGGGCAGAGAGAGAGGGATAAGCAGACTCCCCACTGAGCAAGGAACCTAGGACCCTGAGATCATGACCTGAGCTGAAGGCAGACGCTTAACCAACTGAGCCACCCAGCCACCCCTCAATTTATTTTTCTTCCAGAAATCTTTGACCCCAACTTTTATGTTTTTATTTTTATTATTTTTTTAAGATTTTAATTTATTTATTTGAGAGAGAGAGCATGAGTAGGGCGGAGCAGACAGAGGCAGAGAGAGAAGCAGACTCCCTGCTGAGCAGGGAGCCCAATGTGGGGTTCTGTCCCAGGTCCTGGAGATCATGACTTGAGACGAAGACAGATGCTTAACCAAGTGAGCCACCCAGGTGACCTACAATAGAACTTGGTGTATGCCCCATGACCCCAATTTTTAAAAATCAAGTAAAAAACTCAAGAGACTAATGGTATTTGAGGTGAGACTCCTGGAACTGGCAAACTTACCCATCCCTCCACCGATGACATACATGGGCCCAGTCCCTTAATTTTGCCCAGGGGAAGCAATTCAGCATTGCCAACAAATTCTGAATGTGAAAACATTATAAAAGCAACTCAGCTTCAGACTTAACTATGTTAAATAATGCAAATATATTTTATTCACATGGAAAAAAAATGTTAGTAAAAATTTAGTCTAATTGCAAAAATGTCTGACTGGAATGGTCTGTGAAGTGCAGTTATGAATAAAGATATGTTGAATGGTAGAATCCATTTTAATCCTATTAATTCTTTAGCATGTTCAGAATTTGAATTTGAGTATTAAAGTTCGAAGAGACAAAGGCTATGAGTAACAAATGGTTGCCTCCCGAAATTTTTATTTATTTTTTCCAGAAATTTGTATTTAAATAATAACAGAACTATCTGAAGTTAGTTTTTATTGATTAAAATGGTGGAAGTAGTAAAAATTTGTAAATTAAGGCATGTAAATACAGCCAACATTAGTAAGAATGGAACAAAGTTACTTAAAAAAAAAATACTTGTATCAATGATACTAAATTATCACCTTAAGTTAACAAGTATGCAATGGCAGGGAAACATACAGTATTAGAGAAATAAAAGCTTCATGGTAATATTTGTTTCCCTTTTTAATCCTCTCTGCGACCTCCTCCTTTCTTCAGATAATACAACAACAGCATCAGTACGTGGGTACCAGGTTGGACGTAGTAATGAACACCATCATTCTATCTGCCTTATATCAAAAGAATCTATTATAAATCAAGAGCTCATTTTAGCTCTAAGTGGGATCTTTAGAAATTTACTCTTACTAATGAGATACTACCTCACACCAGTCAGAATGGCTAAAATCAAAAACAAACAAACAAAAAAAAACAAGTGTTGGTGAGTATATGCAAAAAATTGAACTGTCTTACACTGTGGGTAGGAATGCAAACTGGGCAGCCACTGTGGAAAACAGTATGGGGTTTCCTCAAAAAGTTAAATATAGAACTACCGTACAATCCAGCAATCACACTATTGGGTGTTTAATCCCCACATACGAAAACACTAATTTAAATTCATGAACCCATGTTTATAGCAGCATTATTTACAGTAGCCAAGATTTGAAAGCAACCCAAGCGTCCATCAATACAGGAATGCATAAAGAAGAGGTGGGGTGTGTGTGTGTGTGTGTGTGTGTGTGTGTGTGTGTATAATTCAGCCATGAAAAAGAGTGAAATCTTGCCATTACATCAACATGGATGGAACTAGAGGGTATAATGCTAAGTGAAATAAGTAGGTCAGGGAAAGACAAATACATTATGATTTCACTTGTATTTGGAATTTAAGAAACAAAACAAATGAGTGATGGAAAAAGAAAATATAGAGAGCCCAGATATGGACCCGCAACTCTATGGTCAAATAATCTTCGACAAAGCAGGAAAAAATATACAGTGGGAAAAAGACAGTCTCTTCAATAAATGGTGCTAGGAAAATTGGACAGCTATATGTAGAAGAATGAAACTCGACCATTCTCTTACACCATACACAAAGATAAACTCAAAATGGATAAAAGACCTCAACGTGAGACAGGAATCCATCAGAATCCTAGAGGAGAACATAGGCAGTAACCTCTTTGATATCAGCCATAGCAACTTCTTTCAAGATATGTCTCCAAAGGCAAAGGAAACAAAAGCGAAAATGAACTTTTGGGACTTCATCAAGATCAAAATCTTCTGCACAGCAAAGGAAACAGTCAACAAAACAAAGAGCAACCCAAGGAATGAAAGAAGATATTTGCAAATGACAGTACAGACAAAAGGTTGATATCCAGGATCTATAAAGAACTTCTCAAACTCAACACACACAAAACAAATAATCATGTCAAAAAATGGGCAGAAGACATGAACAGATACTTCTGCAATGAAGACATACAAATGGCTACCAGACACATGAAAAAATGTTCATCATCACTAGCCATCAGGGATATTAAAATTAAAACCACATTGAGATGCCACCTTACACCAGTTAGAATGGCCAAAATTAGCAAGACAGGAAACAACAGTGTTGGAGAGGATGTGGCGAAAGGGGAGCCCCCTTACACTGTTGGTGGGAATGCAAGTTGGTGCAGCCACTTTGGAGAACAGCGTGGAGATTCCTCAAGAAATTAAAAATAGAGCTTCCCTATGACCCTGCAATTGCACTACTGGGTATTTACCCCAAAGACACAGATGTCGTGAAAAGAAGGGCCATCTGTACCCCAATGTTTATAGCCACGGTTGCCAAACTGTGGAAAGAACCGAGATGCCCTTCAACGGACGAATGGATAAGGAAGATGTGGTCCATATACACTATGGAGTATTATGCCTCCATCAGAAAGGATGAATACCCAACTTTTGTAGCAACATGGATGGGACTGGAAGAGATTATGCTGAGTGAAATAAGGCAAGCAGAGAGAGTCAATTATCATATGGTTTCACTTATTTGTGGAGCATAACAAATAGCATGGAGGACAAGGGGAGTTAGAGAGGAGAAGGGAGTTGAGGGAAATTGGAAGGGGAGGTGAACCATGAGAGACTGTGGATTCTGAAAAACAATCTGAGGGTTTTGAAGGGGCGGAGGGGTGGGAGGTTGGGTGAGCCTGGTGGTGGGGATTAAGGAGGGCACGGATTGCATGGAGCACTGGGTGTGGTGCATAAACAATGAATTCTGTTACGCTGAAAAGAAATTAAAAAAAAAAAAAGAAAATGAAAAAAAGAGAGAGAGAGAGAAACCAAGAAACAGACTCTGAACTATCGAGAACATACTGCTGGGGGATGGGTGAGATAGTAATGGGGATTAAAGAGTACAGTCATCAAGAAAGGGGAGCCCTCCTACACTGTTGGTTGGAATGCAAGCTGGTGCAGCCACTCTGGAAAACAGTATGGAGGTTCCTCAAAAGGTTGAAAATAGAGCTACCCTATGTCCCAGCAATCGCACTACTGGGTATTTACGCTAAAGATACAAACGTAGTGATCCAAAGGGGCATGTGCACCAAATGTTTATAGCAACAATGTCTACAATAGCCAAACTATGGAAAGAGCCTAGATGTCCATCAACAGATGAATAAATAAAGAAGATGTGTGTGTGTGTGTGTGTATAAACACACACACACACACACACACACACACACACACACACATATCTCCATCAAAAAAAGAAATCTTGCCATCTGGAATGATGTAGATGGAAATAGAGGGTATTATGCCAAATGAAATAAATCAATCAGAGAAAGACAATTATCATACAATCTCACTGATAAGAGGAATTTGAGAAACAAGACAGAGAATCATAGGGGAAGGGAGGGAAAAATAAACAAGATGAAACCAGAGAGGGAGAGAAACCACAGGAGACTCTTAATCTCACGAAACAAACTGAGGGTTGCTGGGGGGTGGGAGGGATGGTGCCGTTGGGTGATGGACTTCGGGGAGGGTATGCGCTATGGTGAGTGCTGTGAATTGTGTAAGACTGATGAATGACAGACCCACACCCTTGAAATAAATAATACATTACATCCTAATAAATTAAAAAAAAAAGAGTACACTCATCATGATGAGCACCAAGTAATGTATCGAATTGTTGAAACACTATATTGTACTCTTGCAACTAATATAACACTGGATGTTTACCTACACTGGAATTAAAATTGAAAATGTAATTTTAAAAAAGCCAACAGAGATGCACCTTGGTAAACAGTCAGAGGAGTGCCATCTCTTCTACGCAGAAATCATAATTCTATATAAAGAGTGCAATATTTTTTTTTTTGCTGTTATTATGCTCATGTTTATTTTCACTCACTTTGAATGAAAACTGCTGTTCAAACAATTGAGGTGTGCGAACATAGCAGACATGGACCAGGAATCTGACAAGAGCTGTGCTACCTACTGGCATGCTCCAGCTAATGTTAAATTTAAAGTGTTCCTTGTGATGACAATATGGAGTAAAGTCATTAGCTCCCTGCGCTCTGTCTCCTGAACCTAAAGCTTTACCAATTCTGCTCTCTCAGAAAGGTTGCCAATGACTTCCTACTACAAAAGTGCTACAGTTTCCCCTCGCTCTCAGTCTTCTCTCTTTAACAAGCCACTGATGAATCTCTCTCCCTGAAACCCTCTGTTTCATGCCCTCCACACTCCATCTACTTCACTGTCTGTCCCACTAGCTCCCAAACTCTTCTTTGCCATCATCCTCCCAAACTCTATGGTGAAGAAGTCTCCTGAAATCTGTCTTTACTATGGCTCCTACTTGCCTTTACTCTTTCTATATGCTTTCTTCTTTGGCAAGCTCATCTAACTTCAAAGCTTTGATTTCCAAATGTATAGCTCATTCACTGGTTTACTCAGCACCTGGGGAAAAGTACCAAAGAAAGGTACCAGCCCTTTCCTTAAGAAGAGTGAAGTCCATTTGATAGGCAAAATAGGCAAATCAATGGGCACTCAACCACACCATGTAATAAGAATTTCAATGAGGTATACGTGCAGCGTTCCAGAAACACATTACAAAGACATCCAATCCAATCTTGGGAGTCCAGGAAAGTCTTCTGGAAGAGCTGGCCTATAACTTAAATCCTAAATAAAAGACAGGAGCTATGAAGCAAAGAGGAGGCTGCAAGCAAAGAAAACAGCCCATGGAAATGCTTGGGATCAAGAGGATAGTGTCATTTAACAAACCGCCAGCAATCCGGTGGCTGCGAGGCACACTGCGGGGCAGGAAGAGCTGAGTTGAGCAGACTCAACGGTGAACACAGCTACATGGAAACGAGTTTCACATTCAAGCTAAATAGTTTGGACTTTATCCTATGGGCAATGGGGGATCTATTAGAGTTATGAAATCTCCAAAGAGACGTGCTCAGATGCAGTTGTAGAAAGGTCATTTTAGACACAGTGAAATGAATGTATGGGTGTGGGAGAAAGAAGTCTATGAGTTAGATGATTGTGGTTGTTCCCAGGGACATGAAACTGTGGTTGGAATAAGGTACAGGGATCTTTTTTTTTTTTTTTTTTCTCATTGAGGCGTTTTACTTGCACAAATGTATTGTATCCCTAGGAAAAGAATCCTAGGATTTTCCCTCCAGTGTGCTTTTGTCTTTGCTTCTTAATGCTCCATGATGCCAGGTAAGGTTGTTAGTCCAATGAACCCAAACTAGCAAGATCGGACCAGACTGCTCTGCCATTTTTCTAGATCTTTGAGTTGTACCTCAAATCTGGGGCTGATCGCTCCACACGTGCTTAATCTGCCAGTGAGGTTCACAGCAACCTTCCCAGCTCTACGGTCATCATGGATTTCAAATTCACTGAGGTAGCTGACCACGCTTCATCATCACAGTTAGAAACTGCACGATGACCTTGGAGCATAGGCTAGTAAGAACCTGGCATTGGCCTCTCTTTTTGGCATTGTCACTGATCTTGACAGCACCTGCCAGGACATTCATGTGCACCATCATGGCATCAGGGTAAGAGGGTAGAGAGAGCAGTGGAGGGATATTGAGGAGGAGGAGTCTATACAGATTTGGGGATAAACTGAAGAGATCAATTTTTGATTTGTTGAATAAATAAAATGGCTGTTAAGAATGCAAGTGAAAAATCTCGACAAGATAGTTGGATCTATATAGAGCAGGAACACAGAAGGAATTGTAGATGCGCATTCACAGCAGTAGTGAGTAAAATAAAGAAGCACATGGCCTGAAGGGAGCCAATGAATGAGAAAGACCATGATTGGGTCTCAAAAACCCTGAGCATGAAGAGGGAAGTAGAGAAATCTATCAAGAATACGAAGTGGGAAGGTGAGAAAGTTTTAGTGCAAACCAGAGGATGAAGTAACAGAAGATAAGAACTAGCAAAAAATGCTACAGGAAGGAGGTCAGATTAAGGGCTGAGAAATGATCACTGAATTTAGCAACAAAAAGAGTATCACCAGCTATACTGAATAAAGTTTCAGATTACAAGTGGAGGACATAAGCAAGATTCCAGTGAATTGAGAGGAATTAAAGAGAGAGGGATTAGAGAATGAAAGCACAATGCAGTTTGTAAAAACTAAGAGAGAGGAGAGTGCCTCTGTCTTGCCTGTGCAAGGGGCAGTACGGGTGTACTGATCATGGCGGCACCTCCAAGGTAGGGGCAAGCACATTTCGTGTGTACGTAATGATTAAATGGAACCTATTAAACGATCCTATCCACAAGCCTGTGCCTCTGGTTACTGTTTTTTTGTTTTTGTTTTTGTTTTTTTTTTTTAAGATTTTATTTATTTATTTGACAGAGGGAGAGACATCACAAGCAGGCAGAGAGGCAGGCACAGAGAGAGGAAGGGAAGCAGGTTCCCCGCTGAGCAGAGAGCCCGATGCGGGACTCCATCCCAGGACCCTGAGATCATGACCCAAGCCGAAGGCAGCGGCTTAACCCACTGAGCCACCCAGGCGCCCCTCTGGTTACTGTTTTATTAGAGCATCACATCCCAGGGAGAAGCCTGGGCTTCCATGGTCCTCATTACTCACAGAATACAGGATTCCACAGAAGTCTTCTGTAAGATGATGGGAAATTTTTGCATCATGGGTATGGTATAAGCTAAGACATCGCTACACTTCACCCCATTCTTTGTGTTTCAATGGTCTGCATCCCTATCAATTTGTATCAATTTGGTTGTACCTTTTCCTGTGAGATGGTGTGCCTAAAATGGGTTGTTTGCTCAAATATCTCCATTACTAGTTACAGAGGTATTCCCAACCACATAGCCTTATTTAACTTTTAATTAATTAATTAATTAATTTTTTATTCACCTATAATGTATTACTTGCCCCAGGGGTACAGGTCTGTGAATCATCAGTCTTACACAATACACAGCACTCACCATAGCAATACCCTCCCCGATGTCCACCACCAGCCACCTTATTCCTATCCCTCTCACCCCCCAGCAAACCTCAGTTTGTTTCCTGAGATTAAGAGTGTCTTATGGTTTGATTCCTTCCCCGGTCCCATCTTGTTTCATTTTTTCCTTCCCTACCCACCACAACCCCCAGTCCTACCCCTCAAATTCCTCATATCAGTGAGATCATATGATAATTGTCTTTATTTGACTGACTTATTTTGCTTAGCACAATACCCTCTAGTTCCATCCACATTGTTGGAAATGGCAAGATTTCATTTCTTTTGATGGCTACATAGTATTCCATTTATATATATATGTGTGTGTGTGTGTGTGTGTGTGTGTATTCCATTTTATATATATATATATATCCTATATATATATTCCATTTTATATCTGTCTATATTCACACACACACACACACACACACACACACACATATATCACATCTTCTTTATCCATTCATCTGTGGATGGACATCTAGGCTCTTTCCATAGTTTGGCTGTTGTGGACATTGCTGTTAATGGTGGCCCCTGCAAGCTATTATCCCCAGGATTTGCTTCAGTGAAGGAATAGGTAATATGCGTGAATTTTGGACAAAATTTGCAGGCAGGTGGACCATGGGCAGAGGCAGGAGAAGGAGCTGCATGAGTTCCTCCTTCCCAGCAATGCCAAGGAGGAGGGGGCCCCCAGCTGTCAGACACTCATATCCAACTCTTTGCTCTAATTTCTCTTGTAAAGGCTGGGATAGAACAGTTGGGGTGTGGTTAAAGGTAAGGTAAGGCACGGGATGAAAATGTCTTTTACACTGTCGATAATTTCTTTCTATTTATGGTGCTGCATCAGTGACCAAAAGCTTACCAGGCTACCATTGCCCATATGTTAGTAAGTTAGGGCTTTTATCAGATTTGGGGGCCTACAGGCGAGCTGGAAAACATTAATAAAATTTAGGGTTCACATTTATACAAAGGCAAGGCAATAGAAATTTACCTATTTGTAGAGGGACAAAACATTATCCTTCTTTGATGACTGATCATTGCTTACCAGATTGAGCAGACAGATCTCAGAAGAGCTATTCAGGGCTTCACACACCCAACCACCCAACACATTCATCTTATCTTCTGCTATTGGCCAACACAGATGTGTCCTGCCAGAAGAGCCGACCTACTTTCTCTCCCTACACTATAGGGAAAGAAATGTTGACAACAGCTACTTTTCTAAGCTAGAAGCAAGAGGTCCAATCTTGAATCACGTTAGAAAAGATAGGATATCTGCAGGGTATCTGGATGCTTTCCAATGGCTTTTCATTTATTGAAAAATTCTCAGGGGAAAAAAAAAAATCAAAGCATAACCTAAAAGCACTTATTTCACGTAATAGAAATCATTCCAGGCTACAGATAAATGTTCAAATGATAAATTTGTCTTTTTGTGATTTTTATGAGGCTCTATTATCCTTGCTATGCCTTTGCTTGGGTTTTTCAGTGTGCTATAATATTTCAACCAATAAATCATATTTTGTTTCTAATAGGAGCTACTATTTGCTCATAAAACACATTTTTCCGCACGGAATAAGAGCAATCTCCTTAGGCTGTTTCAGAACCTTAGAGCCGCGGTGGGATAACATCTATCCTTGACTTTAGAGAAAAATAGATTACTTGAAAACTATGGATTGATAACCCTGGGAAGTTTCACTTTCTACTCTATAACTAACAGCTTGTCACGGAGGGTCATGGGAACCTACGGCTTCTCTCTTCGATGTAAACCTCCAACTAGAGCATGAACCATGAACATTGAGATATGAAAGATAAAAGATAAAGACAGCTTATTTAATATATTACTATTCTCTTTGTTAAACATATTCAATTCAATAATATTTAAATGCCCAATATGTGCCAGGCACACTATCAATGCCAGAGACAGGGCAAAGACAAAATTAAGACCTTGTACTCGCAAAACTCACATTCTAGTGAATATGTGCCCCAGACCTTGTAAGATGTCCTGAAGTCAGATCATCATGTGACAATGGAGGGACAGTTCATGCCTCTGTCAGCAGGGCTGGTGTTATGTTAACATGTCCTTGAAATAGGTCAATCCTCAAACATATCCTTAGAAGAGGTCAGTCCTCAGATGCCGTGGGAAGAGGTCAACCCTGGAGTCAGACATGAGAATTCAGAAACTGTGGCCAACAGTGGGATGAAGGAAAACGGTACCCTAGGAATCAATTAAGCCCAGACTCTGGGCCTGAATATGCCTGTAAGATTTTCAGTGTTGGGGATGTTGGCCACTGTCCCTAGATGTCAGGAGGGCAACAGAAAAGAGTTTCTAAAGGACGTACAGACAGATCTGGACTGAGAAACGGTAACAGTTACTCTCTGTGATATATTTTCCTTCTACTAACTGTGAAGCTCAAAAACACCTTGTGAGAAATTAGTCTGGGAGATGGAAGTGGAAGTCCACGAAGAGGTACGGGCTTCCTAGCACCCAGGTGGGAGTGGTGTCCTTGGTCGGGATCAGAGTGAAGGTATCAGAGAGTCATTGTTCTGGAACACAGCAATCTCTAAAGGGCAAAGGAGGCAAGGACGTGGGGGAAGGAACATGAGATCCTGGTTCATGAGAGGCCCAGGAAAATGATCTGATACAGGGGGTGGTGGAAGACACGGAGCGGGACTAGCTCCAATAACAAAGTCATGAGAGCTCACTCCTTCAAAGAAGCCTGGAAAGGTATGCTAGAATTTGAGCTGTGGCTATCTGAGTGCTTTTTAAGAATGCTTTTTATTCTCCTCCTTATGTTTCCCAGATTAGCTACAATGGGTTTACAATGGTATTTTTTTTAATAATGCAAAATGGTTTTAAGAAAAGCTGGTTCATTATAAGGTACTACAGGTGACATCTGACATCTACCCCCACAAAAAAAGTCTGTTGAACAACATACCAAGCAGGTCTTAGGGGGCCCTTGAGGAAATAACAAAGGGAAACACGGCAGATCGCTGAGTGAAGGCTGAGGCTTCAGCGGTGAAACTCTCAGAAGGAAAGTAAACAAGTGTGTGTCCATCATTGCTCACAGAGAGGCCCACAACTACCCAGACTGCAGACGTTTTCATGCATGAACCCCAGCGGAGGAAAAAAATCAAAGTGTCCCCAGCAGAGGAAAAAAAAATCAAAATGTCAGGGTTGCTGAAACAGCCAAGTCACCCTCAAGAGTCTGAAAATCTGTCCCTCCTGCTTTCTGAGGCTCTTCCATAGGATCAAAGCGCTGGTGAGGTCTGGAGGATCCCCTCCGAAAACACTGGATTAAGTTAAAAGAGCAGTTATTTCTAGAAAAACAAAATCACAGCCCATGTGAGTGCCTTCCATGAAATGGAGTTAATCAGAATTCTACGCGGTACACACGAGGCACACCGGTGGGTCTCGATGCCCAGGTCTTCGCGACCACAGCAGAAGGGAGCGAATTCTGGATAGTTCCAGAGATACCAATCACTGGAATTGTAACAGAATTTCAAAATTTAAAACGCATTTTAGTTTTATTAGACACAGAGCATCTCTTGCTTACAGGGGGGTTTTCAAAATATAAAAATCACATTGTATGTTAACATTGAGTTTCTTAGACCCCATTATTTTAAAAAGGGTTTTTTTTTTTTTTAATTTACCGTGAGAGCAGTAATCTTTATGAATGGTTTTGCAACCAAATGATAGTGAAGAGACAGGCGCACTCACGCCTTGGTAAGATCACATTCCGGTCGCAAAGCTTCTGCGGGCTCCGCTCTCATGCTGCGAACATTTCCTGCCATGCTGAGATGTCACAATTGGAAAAACTTAATCAAAAGGACAAATAGCCTTGCTCTCAGCTCAAATACGGAGGGGAAAATCCTAACTCATTCTTCAGCTGGGAAATAAAAAATACTGTTATCTTAATAAAAGATAAAAGGGCCTGACTTTTCAAATAGCTCACAGCCACCCATGGCTCCCTCTGGATAACGGATATAATCACCCACATTTCCCTGTCCCTTTCTGAGGGGCCAGCCAAATCCTGATGAACTGACTTATTTCCAGTGATGTCCTAAGCTCCAGGCCTTCCTAGCTTTACCAAATCCTTTCTACCTTTCTTTTCTTCTTTATACTTTCTTTCTTTACTTCCTTTCCTTCTTCTATGCAAAACTCCTACTTTAAAAAAAAATGTGTATGCTATATTTCTTGTGCAAAACAAAAAAATCCAAGTTGGCTTATAAAAGGAACATGTGTAGACGAAAAGGCTAATAACACAGACAGCAAAGATCTAAAAAGAAGAAAACAACAGAGATGTCAACCAGCTGCTAGAAGATTTAGACCAATGGGCAATTGAGCTTTTCCATTTGGTTTTTACTTTTTTTTTTTCCTAGTGCATAGGATAGAAATATCGATCTCTGCTGAGACATGAAATGTGCCTAAGCAAATTTAAACAACTATTCAAAAGTGCACTGAAGAGCTACCTTAGGACCCAGCAATCTCACTACTGGGTATCTACCCCCAAAATACAAAAGTACAGATCCAAAGGGGCATGTGCACCCGAATGTTTATAGCAGTAATGCCCACAATAGCCAAACTATGGAAGGAAACTAGATGAATGGATAAAGAAGATGTGGTGTATATATACAACGAATGCTATGCAGTCATCAAAGAACTGAAATCTTGCCATTTGCAACAACATGGATGGAACTAGAGGGTGTTATGCTAAGCAAAGTAAGTCACTCAGAGAAAGACAATTATCATATGATCTCGCTGATATGAGGAATTCGAGAGGCAGGGCAGGGGGTTGTGTGAGGAAGGGAGGGAAAATGAAACAAGATGGGACCAGGGAGGGAGACAAATCATACGAGACTCTTAATCTCAGGAAACAAACTGAGGGTTGCTGGAGGGGAGAGGGGTGGGAAGGATGGGGTGTCTGGGTGATGGGCATTGAGGAGGTTATGTGCTATGGTGAGTGCTGTGAATTGTGTAAGCCTGATGGTTCATGGATCTGTACCCCTGAAGCAAATAATACATTATATGTTAATAAAAAAAAAGTACATTGAAGTCTGGCATCATTTTACTTGTTCAACTTTTACAAGCAAAAAGACAGCAATTCTAATTATATTCCCAGCTGTTTTCAGCACTTTCCTTAATTGTTGGCAACTCTAATAAGTGGCATATAAAAAAAAAATCTGCCAATCAGGTAAAAATGGGAAAGATGATAAAACTCTGGAGCTGGCATTTATAGGTGCACGTGCGAGCCAGTACAAACCGAAAGAGGGAAGTGGCAGAGAGAGACAGCAGCAAGCGCATCTCTAATGAGCACGTGTGTTGGCATCACGTCTGACGTACATGAGGGCTGAATCCCGGCTCTACCTCTCAGCTCTGCTCTAAGCCTTAGGGACCTCAGCTGTAGAGTGAAATTGATACTTCTCTGGATGTGAGCGTGTTACTGTTTTGAAATCAATGTATCTGGACTAGAATACTGGTTCCTTCCTGGAAGCTTCATGGTTTGAGACTTAGTTTTCTGATAGGTCACCTGCTTCGCGGAGTTTCTTTCCCTTTCTTCTTTAAGACGAAATAACACATACCAAGTTCTCATCATGGGGTTGGCCCACTGTTGGGATTCAGTACGCGTGAGCTCCCTCGTCCCCTTCAGATGAGACCTGAACATCCAGCATGGCGCCCGGAGGGAACCAATGAACTGACGGTCAAGAGTTATAGGTCTTTTTCATTGTTATTTGCAACAAAGTCATGGAAGAGGAAATATGAAGGCGGCCAGAAGCCCAAGCAGAAGAGGCTTCCGTTAGCAGGAAATGGCCTGTTGGTGGCTGAAACCATAGCAGACATACCAGGAATAACAACTGCTATTCTGGTAAGGAAAACTCGTATTTGTGGACTTTATGAAGACTCCTCAGTGTATTTTGGGCTTTGAGTTTTAACTGTGTAGAGCAACTGTAGAGTTACATCAGCCCCACGATACGAGCAGTCTCAGGTTCCATTACGAAGTAGAGTATTTAAATGCAAATGCAACACATACATACATCGACACATAAATGGTTAAAGAGGGATGGTTCGATAATAAGCTAAATGAGACAGTTGGTCTCAATGGCTGGGTGTGACTGGGCGTTAGTCATTGGCACTGATTCCTCTGAATGCAAGACATGGAGCAAACACCTGCAGACGCCCTCACTTTCTGCCTCAGTGCAGTACTCTCAAGGGTCAGTGGTCACCACGGGAGACGCTTCTGATGATGTTAAATGTACAAGCTATCATAATTTTTAAAAGTGGAAGCTAATGGAATATATGCAAAAAGGAATTACTGCTCAACTAATTAACACACCGAAATGAATACATAAAAAACCCCGTAGCTTCTGCTCATCCCACGTGAAAATAATTAGAGCAGCCTAACATACTCCTCATGTTCATAACTATGAAGCTTTGGCTGCAGTAGCAGAGACATGGGTTGGGAGCAGGTGTCCAAGGATAGGAGGAATTTATTCATGTTTTCTTGAAGCATTATTTATAACAGAAAGTGCACATTTGAAAAGATGTATGCTTAGGTAATATCCATTATCTTGAGCTAGATCAAAAGGACCCATCTTGTGAAAGGTGTGTGACAGCTCTGACCTATGATTTCTTGCATGTCATCACCACAATGTTAAACAATGTCTTAGAAACCCAGAAGGCTTTCCTGTAACGCATGGTTCACGAGCATCTGAACAATAAATACCAAAGGAGTTGCTTTATTTCTTTCACAGCGAATGGACAGTGGAATGCAGAATGGACAGTAAAATGGGTATTTTTATAAGCTTTTTTTTTTTTTAACACAAGAGTCTTGATTATTTGGAAGAGTGTTTTAAATATTTCTGTCCTCCTGCCAGCCAAGCAAGATTGTTGTCTGCAATATGAAGAGCATATAGAAAAGATGCCTTTTTGTTTTGACTGTAATAGACACGCATTGGAATACGTAGACAATAGCTCTAACAAAGGGTATGCCCAGGATGCAGTAGTTACCTACAACAGCAAATCTATGAAAATCAATTACTTCTGTCCAAAAGACACAATATAAAGGACCATGCTGTTGGGTGGATCCATGCTGCCTCTCATGGTTGCCAACCACTTAAGGAAAAGCAGAATCTCAGCCTGAAATAATTGTGCCAAAGGAGAAGACACACGGGCTGTAGATTGGGAGACCAAGGTTCTATTTCATTGCACAGGTTTTTGCGTGATTTTGGATATTCCTGTTTTTCTCAGCTGACTTTCCAGTTGTGAAATGCGTATGTCTGCATGACTACTTCAAATTTGTTGGAGTAATCAAATAAGATAATCTATTTAAAATGATTTGGAATAGCATGAAATACTTTGCAAGTACAAAACATTATCAAGGTAATGGACACATTGTACACTTTCTCAATTCGGATACATCCTCATGTTCCTTGGGCTAATTCCTCTGGTAAGCCAACCAAAACCATGGGCTACGAAGGCTATTTGTAACAGAGTTTTATTATATTCACAAACAGAATTTTGATCATTTTCTCTAGAGGACTTGTGGAGGGTTGGGAGGTAGATGACAGACTCTAAGGGTAAACATAATGAGTTGATTTAATTAATTCAGGGACAATTAAGATATTCCATCCAGTTAAATGATATGCAAGCAAAACATCTGGTTGTTTTGTCTGAATCTCAATTTTCCAGATATTTTTACAATAGATAATACTTCAAGAGGAAGAAATTTTGCAACTATTGAGCATTAAGCTTTTATTCAAGATAAATCCATATTTATTCTTAATCTTATTTTTCTATCTGCATTTTAAATCATTTCTTTCATGGGTATGGTTTAGATAAACTTCTTTCTCTTGACGCTTCCCCAACTATTTAGAAGAACACACACTGAATCATCTTAATATCACTTCAATGGAGTCTCATTAGTAAAAATCGAGGGAGTGTTGAGAACTGACTGATCTTGGTACTTTAGTCAATGACTAGAGAAGATGTGTGTCCTTTGTCATTACGTTGTTTAGAGTTGACTAAAGCAGTAAGACCAACGTGTGAAATAAATGATAAAATTAAGCAACAAATTGAGTAGTAGCATATGTAAATAATTCACGGCAAAGAAAAGCGATCGGGAGCTGAGTTATGGAGATAAGTCCTCACAGAAGGGTTTGCATTTGAAGGCTCGTATAAAAATTGCATTTTAAAGGATTCAGTTTAGCTAACTGTGCTTGTAAATGCTCAGTTTTAAAAGAATCTGGCCTATTTAAAAATAAAATCATGATTTGGGCACACTTGAATGCTGACTCATTTAAGCTTCACAAGATATTGTATTAAAAACATTTTGCTGATGACAAAAAAAAAAAGAGAGAGAGAGAGAGAGAGAGAGAGAGAGAGAAGTTAACTGAGCTGCCTAATCTCCACAGCCAGTAAGTGCCTGAATCAAGATGCGAGCTCGAGTATGTCTGCAAAGCCCACGACTCAATGTCAATGCCAGGGAGCGTCTCCGGGAACACTAGGATCTCAAGGAGTGTGCGTGAACAGAGAGAAAGAGAAGGGCGAGGCGAGCAGGGAACTACTCAGAGAACACAGAGATATTCCTGTTCGTCAACCATCCAGGAGTCACAGTGGGGCTCATTTCAAATCCTGGCACTCACCGGACTGAGGATCTCAAGGAACTCCCTACCGCGGTCAGCAGTACTTCTAGAGCTTGGCAAGGGTGTCTCTTCCAGGGAGAGGCAACAGGCATCACAGATGAGCAGGGCGACGTCAAGAAGTTACTCCTGTCTGTCAGGCATTTGGTAAAGGGGTGCCAAACTTCACCGAAGCTTTGTCGTTTGATAAACCGTCTCAAAGTATCGTCCATAATTAATGACATGATATTAGACACAAAGCATATTAACTAATAAAAGATGACTAGGTCCTGGAGGATAAATTTTGCAAATGCAAGCCAAAAGCTATCAGTCCATACCACAGAAAGGCAGATCTGAAAGACGGAAGAAATATAGATGTGGAAGATTTTTGCAGTCACCGCCCAAATTTGTTCACATACCTCTCTGCACCTATACTCTTGGATAGCCCTTCCCTACAGTGGCTCTGAACTTGGCCACAGAACTTGCCTTGGCAGAGTAGAAGTTTGTGTTGTGCTTGGAACTCTGAAAACTATTCTAGTAAGAATCCATTCCCAGCAGTCTGAAGGATGAGAGACTGAGACGCACTAACTGACAACCCACCAAGCACCAAATATCCCCCCAAATCCTAGATTGTCCAACCCAACCACCTGGCCACAATCCAGAAGAAAGCCCGGCAGAAATTAACAAAGCAAACTCCCAGAATTATGAGCTAAATAAAACAGCTGTTTATTTTAAGCCACCAAGTTTACACAGCAAAAGCTAATTGATATGGCAGAATACCATTTCAGGCAAGGAGAAAAAACAAGCAAAAGGTATTACATCCTTATTTCCCACATAGAGACCTGGTAATCCAGAAGGATCATGCTGCAAAGACTATGTGGTATACGTCCAGGCAGAAAGAGCTTGGGTTTCCTGAAGAATTTCATGCCTCAGAATGCTGGGAGAGCAGCAGAATATTCTTACGTAACTAAGAGTAAGATAGAAAAACACCATAGGTCCTTGGGAAGCACAGCACACGTTCCCACTGTGAGGAAGAATCACTTCGTGGGCGCCCAGACTGACCTTGGCAGAAGCAAAGATTGCAAACAGACAGGAAGAGGCCCTGTATATGGGAACAAAAAAACACAGAACCAGCTGAAGACCTGGTGGTAGACATCATGCTTCCCCATGGGTGCCAATGTGGGCAGAGATGCACCAAGGGCTAAATTCTTCCTCTCGCTCCCCTGCCCCTATCCAACAGTTGACGTACATCAATTTTCCTCTCTATGATGTAAAAGTACTACTTTATTTCATCAGCTAGGCTCTAACTCTGACACTAATGCAATTTTTTCTGTGCTTTGTATTTTCATACATATTCTATGTTCTCAGTAATAGAGTTGAAAGGTATTAAAAAATTAACTCTTTGCACTACAACAACATAAGCGAAGTTTTTAACAATTAAATAATCATCAACAGCAACCAATCACACACAAAAAAAACCAGAAACCTGCATTCAGCATTAAAATTAGGGAAGGGGGGTGCCTGGTAGTTCAGTGGGTTAAGCCTCTGCCTTCAGCTTGGGTCATGATCTCAGGGTCCTGGGATCGAGCCCTGCCTCAGGCTCTCTGCTCAGAGGGAGCCTGCTTCCCTCTCTCTGCCTGCCTCTTTGCCTACTTGTGATCTCTCTTTCTGTCAAATAAATAAATAAAATCTTTAAAAAATATTTAGGGAAGGATGCCAAAACACATGCCCCCAAAGTCTAACATTACACTATCTTTTGGACCAGATTGCAAAACCGTCCTAGGAAAGCACCACAGTACTAGGTTGAGAAGACTTTGGAAGATGACTGCAGTGGGAAGGTCAGAACACAGAAGAGAAGGAAGCACATGACTTTGGAGGCTGTTCATTGGAGGCAGCGAACAGCAGAGTCTCTCCACCACGTGCCGAGCACACCACACGGAGGTCTGGCGTGCCCCCAGCGTGCAGGCAGCTGGAAACTGACAAAGCAGACTGCAGGGTGCGAGTGTGGCGCATGGAAAGGGCCCATCACTGTCAGAGACAGTAAGGCACCATGAAGAGGTCCTGGGGCTGGGATCGCTCCCCGCTCCTCTCCTTCTCACTATGCTCTAACTAAGAACGAGAGCTAACCTGCTAATGCAAACTAGTACCACCAGCCCTGCAGCTCCTGCTGCAAAGAAGGGGAACTACGGCACTGAGTCATTTAAGACAACCCAACCACCCTGCCAACAGGCAAACATCCGTCCTGTGAGGAGTTCTTTATGTTTGAGGAGAAGAGGTGGGAAAACAATTTGTAAAACAAACCTACGGACATTTCTAAGACATAAAATGACATGAAGCAAACGTAACGACGGTCTCTTCCACGTGCAATTAAAACAGTGAAAGTGAATGACACTGATGTAATGAAAGAAGGGATGAGAGATGACTCACGGGACAACAGACTGTGACGAGAAGGGGCGTGCCAAGGGGCAGGTGGAAATACAGAACCGGAGAGAATGAAGAAAACTTGAAATGCAAAAGAATTACTCTCCATGACCAGCAATAAAGAGCTGACTGGCCAGTGGAGGAAAAAAAAAATGAATGCTATAATCTGCAAAGTGGACAAGTTTACCCAGAGGGAGAAGGCAGGGAAAGCGCTAAGACAAGCACAAAAAAGAAGAAAGTGATGAATTATAATTAGCTGTAAGACGGAATAAAACATCCTAGTAAATACTGTTTCAAACGAATAAACCAGAATAAATAAACAGGAGAGTGATTAGACATAATAACAAAAACTAATATAAGACCAACTATACTTGTTAATGTTTTTGAGCAATTATTGTCTAATAAGTACAGTAATAAATACTTGATTACTTTTCTTTTTAGCAGTAGCTGCTTTATACACATTAATTCTTTAATTTTCAGGAAAGCACTAAGTAGTGGGCATCATTATGATATGCATGTTAGATATGAAGAAATGAAATCAAAGTAATAGCATAAGAAAAAATTTTTTCAACTTAAGTAAACCTGAATCATCAGAGTTAATGATCTACCAGATCATACAGATAATACGAACCAACCAACCAACAAACCCGTAGCAATTGTGTACTTATGTTTTGTATTTCAAAGATGGGGAAGACATCACAGAAATCTAGGCAGGGGAAAAAACACACTCATGCATATATATATATATATATACATATATATATATATATATGAAAATTATATATATATGAAAAATTAGTTTTCAGATTTTGCCATAGTGAATGCATGAAAGCAATGAATTAATATCCACAGCATTTTAAAGAAAAAAGTTTATCTCACCTACATTATATCTAGTTAAGGTGTCAACACACACACAGGCAACAGAAGTTAATGTCAGATACACAGGGGCTCGGGAATTGAACAAATACATCCAATCCCGAGAAACTGCTGGAAGAAGTATTCCAGCCTCACGATAAATTAGTTAAAAATACTAACAAAAATAATATTTGGTAAAGTAGTGCCATAGAAAACTAGCATACATAAATCAATAATATTCATATGTACAAATAACCAGTTAGTAGATATAAGTAAAGAAAAGAACCTACATATAATAGTAACACAAAGTAAAATAACTAGGAACACGCATAATAGGAAACATGCAAAACCTATATGCAGAAACTTTAAAACACTCCTGAAAGAAGCCACAAAGCAACCTTGAAAAAATGAAAAGACACAGGATATTCTTGGATAGAAGACTGGTCTGGGAAGACAGCAAGAGCAGGTTTAAGAGGGGACAAATCAGGGTTCTATTTTGGTGATGCTCAGACTGGCCCCTGAGAGAGGCCACATATGCACCAGATAGATCAGCACGGAACACCAGGAGAGCTCAGCATGAAAGCTACAAATTTGCCAAGTCCCCCACATATGCCACTGAGCACTAGTGTGTATATGGAGAAAAGAAAAGTACCTAGGACAGAAACTTGGACATTCCAACATTGATAGATTAGCTAGGAGCAGAGACCTGGCGCAGAAGACCATGTGGGTCTTGACAAGGAACACAAGCCATGAGTGTGACACCCTAGAAGCCAAAGATAAGTCAATCAGGGAGCGAATTTCTTCCCATGTTCCCAGTGCCTAGCCCATAGTAAGAATTTAGAAAATATGTATTAAATGAATAAAGGTATGAAGCAATCAATGAAGAAATAAGCTTCTAGAAAAAATATGGTGAAAACAGATCCAAGAGGTAGATGAAAACAAAACTTTCGGATGAACCCTGCATGTGTACTACAGCGATATGAATGTACCTGAACATAACAAAAATAATCCTAAATTCTAATTAAAGGTCTAGATATAGCTTTATTTTAAAAGAATGATAGAACATGACAATTTGTCTAATAGTGCCAAAATCTCTAGTAAAACATTCAGCCAGATGTGCACTAAAATACTATAAGAGAAATGGAAAGGTATTAACTATTCATTAACACAATATTGAACACTAAGTGTACAAATAATGTGGACTCATCGGTCTTACAAAGACCCTGAAGACCATGCCACTTTCTCCCCGTTTTCCCAGATGGACCATCAGAACCTGCTCCTATCCCCAGGCATTGGTGTTTTCTTCCAACTTGTCACAAAATCCTCTTTCAACAAATGACTGACATCTGAAACTTCCCATGACCCCTAGAGGTCTTCAAGCAAACACTTGACAACCACACAGAAGCCTGGCATGAGGCTTATTTCATTCTTTCTCATTTTAAAAATTTCAGAAAATGTATAGGGTTGAAATGAAGCCTCTTACTCTAAGAACTATCTGGTCTCTCTTTATGAGCAGTTCCAAAGTGCTATGACCGATTTCACACGCAGTCATCAGTTACTTTCATGATGTCAGTTATGTTCCTGACCGTGTTTCATCAGAATCATGCAGCCAGACATGCATTTCTGTGTGCAAATCTGTTATATCTTTAGAATAGTCATCAAAGCTTCCCACTTTTCTCAAAATCTAGCTTCTTACTCTGCAGAGGTTGAGCTAGTTTATTCAAACCAACCAACCAACCAACCATGAGTCTTTCAGCCAGTTATAAATATGAATAAAGAACATGTCATTCTTCCCTGAATATGATCCATTTTACCTTTCCATATACCTCCTAACAATGCTTTACAACTTCCTTAAACTGCTAAGTGAGCAAATAAAATCAGTTTTTCATACAAGTTACAGCTAAAACAGTATCTCAGGTGCAAATTATAAACGATGCTTCTTACTAGCTTATCATGTACCTTTCCCCTGCTTCCCAGACTATCACTAAAGAACACTTCTGGTCTTATGCTAGTTTAAAAAAAAAAGAAAATATGTAATATAATGTAAAAAAAAAAAAAGCTTTTATGATGGATTTTGTAAATAGATTTGTTACAGGGTAACCTGTTCTCTAGCTGTGATCTTATCACTTCAAATGGGTGTAATTTGAATAAATTTTGTATGGTAAAGGATCAATAAAATGATTGTTTTTAAGAGTTAAAAAAAAAAAAAAAGAAATACTCTTGAGTCCACCTCACCCTCTGAGCAAGAGAATTTTTGGTAAAACAGTAGTTTCTTGGCTGTCCATGACTCTGACAATCTGTTTTCTTTCTTTCTTTCCTTTTTTTTTTTTAAAAAGCACTGGGGGCTTTTGTCTGGTGCTCCAGTATGTAAAGTGAGCCTGAGTTGAGACTAGAATGTAAATCTTGTAAGACTGTGACTCCTGGCCCCAGGAATCATCTCCTCTTTTCACTTAGTAACAATATGATGCTGGCAACAGGTGCTTCATCTTGACTTGGTTTAATCCTTTTTAACCTGCTAGGAGAGGTATTCTAAGCACTCATGTACCAAATGAGCAGGGGGTAGGCAAAGGCATTTATGTGTCAAATTATAGCTACACTTTCTGATAACATGGCTTTATAAAGTTAGCTCGGAATGAAAAAAAATAAAACCTCTGCCATTCCATGTTATTTCTCAATCATTCTAAGGTGGTAACCACCAGGGGCAAGAATGAAACCCGTGCTGAATTCTTTTCTAATTGAAGCGATGGTTTGTTTTGTATTGTGGTTGGTGTATTGTCACTGTTCACTACCGTGTTATTCTTGGTCACTGTAATACCAATTTTCATAAGGTTTTTGTTTGTTTCCTTCACATCTTCTCTAAACAAAATACATCTCATTTTCACTTGAGGGATGTAAGTTGTTTCTTCATGTGAAAGCTTTTATGTGATATTTTTAAAAAGTCATTAAATGCCTTCCATGTGTAGGAATTTGTTCTAGGCAGTATACAAGGGGGGCTGGTAGAAACTGTTCCCAAACTCTGTAAATTAACTTAGCGAAGTAGAGCAGACATAATGTTCACCACAGTGAATGGCTCCATGACTTACATAAGAGCATTAAAAAAAAATCATGTAGGCATGATCGAAGGAATAAAAATCAAAAATGACATTGTTTTCAAACCTCATGCAAAAACAGAGTTAGGGAAAATTATAAATTAATGAGATTTCCTTTATGTGTTTTATGAAGGGAAATCTCATTACTTTATAATCACTGGCTATATATCTATAATTATTTATGAACACATGCATCGTTTACACAGTCTATAGTTGTCAATCATCTGAATCAAATGTTATGAAATGAAACATTAAATATGGGAAAAATTGTTAAAACCTACTAAGTAAATTTCAGTTACATTATGTTGACTACCATAACATTTGTATAAATACAAAAAGCATACTTTAAATATAACTGTCATCTTTAAGATTTGCTTGCTTGCCATATCAGCCCTAAGAAAAACACATTTCTTAAAACCACAAAGAAAATAATTCTATCAATGGGAAAATGATTTATTTACCTGGATCTTCTATAGTTAAGTTCTTTATTAACCACTGAACAATGTCTGACCCTAGAAAAAGAAAAAAGAAAAACACAAATATTTGTGAACATTTGTTTATACATGTTAATTTTAAGAACGCTCAACTTTTGGCACTCATATTAGCAGGAAAGTTTGTTTTACGTTTTTGCATATATCGTTTTTTTTTTTTTTAATCAAAGTACAGTTGACATACGAAGCTACCCCAGTTTCAGGTGTACAATACAGTGACTCAGCAAGTCCATGTGTCATGGATGTGGCTCCATCTATCCCCATCTGACACTATGACAATACCACTGACTATATTGCCCACGCTATACCGTTCTTCTCCATGACTTATTAATGGTGTAACCGGAAGTCTGTCTCTTCCACTCCCCTTCAGCCATTTTGCCATCCCCCCCTCCACTCTCTCCTCTGGCAATAATCACCAGTTTGTTCTCTGGGTGTATTACTCTGAGTCTGTTTCTGCTTTGTTTTAGGATTCCACATATTAGTGAAATCCTACGGCATTTGTCTTGCTTTGTCTGACTTACGTCACTTCGTGTAATACCCCCGTGGAGGTCCATCCATGTTGCAAATGTCAAGAGGCACCCAGGTGTAAACTAGTAAACTATTTAACACGAAATATTTAAACACGAAGGTTTAATATGCCAGTACTGGACAAAACGATTCATTCATCTGTTCACTGGATGAATGCTTACTGAGTGCCCACTATGTGTGAAGCAGAGTTCTTAGCATGGGATAACCAATACTTTGTAAGATGGTCCTTTTATCTACTCTCAAGCCAAACCAAATGTTTTCTTAGCTTTTGAAAACTCCTCTGTGTTTCAAGTCTCCATGTCTTTACAGTACTATTCTCTTTGACCGAAATGTCTTACCACTATTTTCAAGACACTCAAGATTCATTTACACAATAGAACTTTCCTTGACCCTCATTTCTGTCCACTGAGTTTAAGCAACCTCCATTGAAAGTGAAATGTTATCTGTGTAGTCTTGTATGGTGGCACAGATAACATGATGTTGCAACTGTTATTTTGAATAAAATCCTTGAGTTCTAAGTGGGGTGCCATATTCATCTTTCCACATTTGGAACAAAGCAAGTGTTTGATAACGTGTGATGAAAAAAAAAAGAGTAAATATAGGTTTTCACTTCCTACAAAATAAGTGAAGCAGGGTCTGCAGAAAATATAATGTTTGAGCTAGATTCTGATATATGAAAAATACAAAATGTAGTTACTGAAGGCCCGTGTCAAAGTTAAAAGGGGGACCGCAGGCAGCAAGAACTATTGAATTCTTTCTATACACCACGTGCTGGGAATAACAGGAAATGTGACACTAATAAGAGTGTCCACAGTGTATTCAGCACATCTGGAATTCCAGTCAAAAGAACTTAGACTTTTTCCTAAGAGTCGGGCAGAGAAAGGGAGACACGGAACGTTCTGCTGTGTTTTGTTTTAAACAGAAGAACGACCTTTTCAAAACAAGTTCAAGGAATTTGATTGGCAATGCATGTGGCAGTGCCTTGGGCCAGTCAGACAGAAAGCGGCGAAGCCCACGTTTCTACTGGTTGAGATCCAGGATTGAAAAGAAAATGACTGAACCAGCTCTGTGTACAAGCGAATTAAAGCAAAATGGGAGTCTTGCTTCAGGACTTTGTGATTAATTAGGCATGGGGGTGGCCTGTGGGAGAAGAGGAGAACTCAAGGTTTCCAGGGCAGGATGCAACGTGGATGGAAGGAATGGTGAAAATATGAGCAGAATGGGAGAATCATGAAGAGCACTTGATTTACCCAAGATATTCCTATCTATTTCAATTCGGTTTTCAGCATCATTCATTTCAACAAAAGACAGCCAAAAATACATATGAACATAGTCTGGCATGCATAGGAAGCCTCATCAGGGCTGCATGAATGCAATGTTGTGTGACCTGAAACTCCACTTCCACCTCTCAGAACCTGGCTTCCGTTGTACCTGAGATGCAGCCCATGACTGACATTCACAGTGGCTACATAATTCTTGCTGCTTCCTGCAGAAAAGTTCAAAACTATCTTCAGAATAAACTTGGGGCACCTGGCGACTGTGTCAGTAGAGCGCGCAACTCTCGATCTTGGGGTGGTGAGTTTGAACCTCACGTTGGGTGTAAAGATTACTTAAAAAAATCTTTAAAAATAAAAATAAAAAAATAAGATATGTGTGCATTTTTTAAATGACTTCATGTGTTGAATCACTTGGATTCTTTTACAACGGTTACTTTTACAACTGCCATTGATTTCAACCCATGTACGAAGATGGAGTCACCTCGATCCTAAAGCAGCTCTAAGGGAAGGCAGGGAGAGAGACCGCTCACAAGAACACAGATATTTCTCAGTGTTATGTTCAGCCTTAAAACCTAACTTATCTTGAGCCATTGTCATCCCTATTAAAAATAGGAGGGGGCTCAGTTTTTCAACTAGGTACGTATAGATACTTGACCCATGCAGAATTCCAGGTACCCAAATCTCGCACACTATTTTCAGGTACCTTGCTCATTTTCCATATTTGAGCATCGACTTGGGGAACATATGTGAGCAGCCGCTGGAAATTTTCCATTCTTTTGAAGAGAGCCAAACACTGGTTCCAAGACTATAATTTTCTCTTAGTGTGAAAAATGATTTAAAAATGCTTTTAGGGAAAGGTTTTTTTTTTTTTTTTTTTTTTTTAAGGTTTCTTCTTTTTTTCTGAGCAGAAAGAAATACAAAGAAGCTTAATTTGAAACTACATTTAACTCAGGAAACAGGAAACTTTCTTTCCTAGCCTAGATTTGAGTACTTCTGTTATGGTCATGTTCTTAGGTCAGCTCTGAAAGGGATGACTGGACCACTTGCAATATCACTTAGGAGATGTTCTTAGAGCGGTTTTATTGTTGTGTAGTCACTCCAGTATCCTTACGGTTTTAAGTTAGAACATTATGAATTACTTTATGGTTAAATATATACCCAAATCCACCATATTCGCCTGTTGTGCATGTATGGCAGCAAGACCTAAACTCTCAGAGAGAGGCAGACACAGAGAGAGAAAAATGTCAGCATCTGAATGGAACCAGAACACTGAAAGAAAAATGTGGTATCACAGGCACCTTGAGAATGACAATTCAAATTTAAAAGGGGTGCCTTACAGACAGGAGGGGTGTAGGAAAGAAAGGCACATTTCTAGCAACATCCCAGCCTTTGTCTAACGAAAAGATGAACAGATTTGTGTAAATGTACAAATCCAGAGTATTTTAGACTTCCATCCAGCTTTTTTTCTGAGGGCTTTGCAGTAAAATAGAGAATTTTTTGTTGCCTTTTTTGCTTTTTGGTGTTCTTTCTTTTCTTTAAAAAATGGCAATTGGGGAACCTGGGTGGCTCAGTGGGTTAAAGCTTCTGCCTTCGGCTCAGGTCATGATCCCCAGGGTCCTGGGATCGAGCCCCGCATTGGGCTCTCTGCTCAGCGGGGAGTCTGCTTCCTCCCTCTCTCTCTGCCTGCCTCTCTGCCTGCTTGTGATCTCTGTCTGTCAAATAAATAAACAAAATCTTAAAAAAAATGGCAAAAGGGCTCTTGAATAGCTACAACATGAAGTTTGTTGAGGAATGCAATGATATCTTAAACCCCGAGAAATAAAAGAAACACCTGTATGACTACAGCTACTGGGAACTTGAGCCCTGAGCAGTATCTACACTCTTGCTTTGAATTCTTAGAGGTTACTCTTGTAGCTCTCACAGTTACAAAATTACATGCTCCCTCTCCTTAGCAGAAGTAGAGGTTTTATTATTGCGCAATCCCAGGAATCTGATTTGAACAATGAAAACCAGCAAAACAAACAGGCAAGGGAGTTCCTCACACACTGCTCATTGCTGCCCACGTGCTGCATTGATTCTGACTTCGACGATTTGCCAACGCTGCTCCGTCCCATCCCTTTTTCCTTCAGCCGGTTCCAACTCAGTCCATACAGTTCAGGTCCCACATTAACGACTCCAGGAAGCTACTCGCCCCACCCCGCCCGCAGGAGGCTGTCGTTCGTCTTGGGATCCCCAGCACCCAGCCCAGTGTCTGACGTGTAAAAGCAGATTAGTAAAACGTTAAAGGAAAGTATGAATTGACAGCAAGGTTCCCTCTCCAGATCTTTCTCGAAAAAACTTTACAAAAAGGTGGTATCCGTCATGCAAAGGGTATTTGGCCGGCATACAATTTTCAGCGCCCATAATCACCTTTCGCGGTGATAATTTTCCCATGTCGATGCTATCCCTTTACCACTCCACCCATGATGAAAGCAAAGCAGTGAATGACGTCTAGACCTCAGTATTATTTCTCACCCAAGCCTGAGTGCAAGGGGCTCCCCCACTCTGCTGTGCTGCCACGAGACACGGCTGAGCCAGACCCTGTCCTGAGCCCGCGTCACTCCCACGGCAGCCGTGTTCGTTCTACTGATGAGGAAACACTCTCAGCTACAAGTGTCGGCCACAGCCAACCGTACCCTCAACTGCAGGTTCACAAACAGGAAAATATTGTGAAACTTTTGTACCTATGATATCGGAAGACTTTGTAAGCCACCAGAAAGTTACACTTTTGTGTAACATTACAAAATAATAATCTCTTTTTACAAAAATAATCTCTTTTTGTAAGTTCTGCTAAAGCCATTAGCGAAAACTTTAGCTCTTAATCAGTGGAAGAGGCTGAAATATTCCCAAGGCAAAGGCACTGACCTTTTGAATATGTCTCTTTCAGGAAAATAAATAGGCTTTTTTTTTTTTTTTCCTTGAGGCAGAGCTCCTGGGTTGTTTTTCCGAACAGATCTTTAATTCAGATCATGACAATTTATCTGGATTTTTAAACTTTGTTGTGTAAGTTCCATAAGCCATAAAAAGATTTCTTCAGACACAAAGCAAGGATTCTGGGGTCCCTTCAAAGCCTAACAAGCTGAAAGGAAAGGCAGCAGAAATGGCAAACAGCAAAGATGACAATAACCCAAAGACACAAGGACATCGAGATGATCCTAAGGACTACCACCCACCCTCTCCCAGAATCAGGATGATTACTGACCGAACAGAGCAGATTTCTTCCAAATGGTGTTCTGAGCAAATCCCCTGTCTTGTGTATGAGATGGTGTGGTGACCTGTGGGAAACGCTGTGGAATTAGGCAAAGACAGGGATAAGTAGTTCCATGATGTGGCCTTTATTGAGATAAAGAACACTGTGAAAAATCAAGAGAAGGATGAGTTTGCAATGTTTCCTCAGAACGGAGGATATGGGATCCCTCTGAAGAACATTTTTAAAATTTTATATTTTTTTCATTTCACAATTCTTTAGACTCACAAAAGATGTAATAAGTAATAAAAGTGTTAAATGTGCAAATATAAATTTTGCATTAGGTAATACACTAGAACTTACCAACCATAAATGAGTGATTGATTGATTAATCTATTAATTAAGCTGCTAGGCATAAAGAAGAGATTTGAGACCATTCTTGTTCTGAGAACATAAACCCCTTAAAAATAGAGGCCATGTCTAGCTGTTAATCATGTCTCTGAGGGACATATGAGATGGAGAAAACATGTACTGATTGATAAAACTTTCCTGATAAAACAGTTTTTATAAAACAGACTGATAAAACAGTCTCAGCTGCCACAGGAAGTCGGAATAAATTGACATTTCCTGCGTTTTTCCTGCAGAATAGGGTATTTCGCATACATTTCCATTAAAAATCTCTACTTCAGATTTCAATAGTGAATTTTCAGAAATGCAACAAATGAAAATGTCCAGAACCAAAATAGGAATGAACCATCCAAGATGCATATCCACATATGCCTCTCTCCTAATGTAAGTTTGCAATGACCTTCTCGGTACCTGGATAGAGTCTGAGGACTTGCATGGCATACAAGGTCCTTCCTGGCTTACCTCCTTTTTCTACCTCTCAGCCTCAGATCCCACCCTTCCCCCTCCTGGATTTTATAACTTAAAGAGAATCAACCTGAACTTTTTTAACCCTATGTAGGCTGATGCTTAATACTCTGGGCTTTTATAGACACTGTATGTTCCAGTTGGAACAACTTCCTCCATTCAAGACAACATTATATCCACTTCCTATGTTGAATACATAGTATCTACACCACTAGATTGTAAAATCCTCAAAGACTTGATCTTGGTACCCAATAGAGTCTCTCAAGAACTACAAGTCAGGATTTGAACTACATTTCTCAAAGACCGAACTCGGAATATAGTGCTCCTTAACACTTTGTAATCTCCCTGTATTTTGAGCTAATTATTGAGATTCCTTAGCTCTCATGGCTACTAAAACAAACTTTATACTTTCAATGCTGTAAACCTAAGAATCACTTGGTATCTTTGGATGAAGAATGTCTTGTAAAATAATCAAGCTTCTAATAAACTACTGTTAAAATTAAAAATGTAAATTTTGAACAGTACCTTTTAAACTAGAAAGCCTTCATTTTGAAAAATAAGAATAGTTCTATATAGATAAATAGATGTATCCTATTGTCGATGATATTTATACTTAAACATGTCTACTTTGCCACATTTGGTCAATGAAGTTAATACATTCAGAGTTGAAAAGTAATGACACTGAGGCCCACAACCACATTTTGGCAACTTCATATTTTATTTTTTTCAATCATTTTAATGCTTTAACATTTGCTCTTTTTCTAATTTATTGGAATTATCTACATTGTTATATATATTTTTCATTCCATTCACATCTGCATTGATCAGGATGTTTTGTATACTTTAAAAATTCTATTCCTAATGCTAGTGTATTTCCTTGTATACACCGATTTTAAAATTGAGCAAGCAAAAGCATGATGCATCATTAAACTTTTTAAGAATAGACTTATGTTCTAGAGAAGTTTAAGATTCACATGATATTGAGCAGAAAATGCAGAAATTTCCCATACACCTCTTGCTCTCACACAGGCATAGCCCTTCCTAGGATCAACGCCCCAGCCCTACATTTGTTACATTTGATGAACCTGCATCGACCCATCATTATCACCCAGAGTCCCCAGTTTATATAGCATTCACTCTCAGTGTTCCACATTCTGTGGGTTTGGACAAATTTATAATGGCACGTATCTACCACATCGTATCATACAGAATAACTTTACCACCCTGAAAATCCTGCTCATCTCACAGTCTCCGCTAACCTCCGTCAACTACTGATCTCTTTATTGTCTCCATGGTTTTGCACTTTTCAGAATGTTATATAGTTGGAATTATGCAGCATGTAGACTTTACAGATTGACTTCTACAGTTAGTAATATGCATTTGAATTTCTTTCATGTCTTTTCATGGCTTGATAGCTCATTTCTTTCCTAGCACTGAATATTATTACATTGCTTGAGGGTGCCAAGAAACACAATGGGGAAAAGATAATCTCTTCCATGCTTGGAAAACTAGAGAGTCACATGCAAAAGAATGAAGTTAGGCCCCTGTATTATACCATACATGAATATCAACTCAAAATGGTTTAAAGATTTGAATATATGACCTGAAACCATAAAAATCTTTTTAGAAAACATAGGGAAAAGCTTCCTTGACATTAGCCTTGGCAATAATTTTCTGTGTGTGATACCAAAAGCTCAGGCAATGAAAGCAAAAATAAGTAAGTGGAAATAGATCAAACTGAAAACCATCTGAACAGCAGAGAAAAGAATGAACAAAATGAACACACAATCTATTTCCTGGGAGAAAATATTTACAAACTATATATCTCATCATGAGGGGTTAATATCCAAAATATATAAGACTCATTCATCTCAACAGAAAAAAAAGTTAACAACTTAACTAAAATACGGACAAATGACCAGAACAGATAATTTTTGAAAGAAGACATACAGATGGTCAGCAAGCATATGAAAAGGTTCTTGCCGAGAGTGGGCTCTCTGCTCAACAGGGAGTCTGCTTTTCCCTCTCCTTCTGGGCACGCGTTCTCTCTCTCTCTCTCTCTCTCTCTCTCTCTCAAGTAAATAAAATCTTTAAAAAATAAGAAGAAAAGTTTCTCAGTCATCAGAGAAATGCAAATCAGAACCACAATGAGATTATCACAACTGTTAGGATGGCTATTATAAAATGAATAAATAAAATATAACAAGAATGTGGAGAAAAGGGAACACTTGTACACTGCTGATGGGAATGTAAGTTGGTACAGACAATAGGGAAAACAGCATGGAGATTCCTTAAGAAATTTTAAAAAGCTACCATATGATCCAGCAATCCTTTTTCTGGTTATACACCAGAGGAAATAAAATCAGTACTGCAAAGAGATATTTTCCCTCCCACGTTCACTGGAGCATCACTGACAATAACCAAACCATGGAAACAACCCAAGTGTCTACTAATAGAGGAATAAAGAAGAGGTATGATAGTGTTCAGCCTTTAAAAAAAAAAAAAAAAAGAAGAAAGAAGGAAATCCTGCTATTTGCAAGACACAGGAGAACATTATGATAAGTGAAATAAGCCAGACCTAAAGATACGAATAGTGCATGGCCTCACTTACACGTGCAAGCTAAAAAAGTTGGACTCAAAAAAGCAGAGAATGGAAGGGTAGCTGCTAGGGACTAGAGGCTGGGAGGTGTGAGAATGGAAACAAATTGACCAAAGGGCACAAAGTTTCAGTTATACACTACAGATACATTCTGGAGAGCTAGTATATAGCATGGCGACTATAGCTTACACAACTTCCACCAATATATTTGTATATTTTGTATATTTCTTTGTATATTTTGGGTATTTGGACTATAGTTAATAGTTCTGCACTGTATACCTGAAATTTGCTACAAGAGTGTATCTGAAGTGTTCTCACAACATAGAATGGGCACCATATGAGGGGACAGATATGTTAACTAGCGTGATTGTAATAATCATTTCACAATGTATATACATATCAAAAGATCACATTGGGGGCGCCTGGGTGGCTCAGTGGGTTAAGCTTCTGCCTTCGGCTCAGGTCATGATCTCAGGGTCCTGGGATCGAGCTCCGTGTCGGGCTCTCTGCTCGGCGGGGAGCCTGCTTCCCCCTCTCTCTCTGCTGCTCTGCCTACTTGTGATCTCTCTCTGTCAAATAAATAAATAAAATCTTTAAAAAAAAAAGATGACGTTGTACACCTTAAATATATACAATTTTTGTTTGACCTCAATAAAGCTTAAGTGGAAGAGTAAATACAAGAACAGGGAAGAGAACTCTCTAATCTTCTTTCTGTCATGTGAGGACACAAAAAGTGGGCAGTCAGTAGTCTGGAAGATGGCTCTTACCAGAACCCAACCAGGCTGGCACCCTGATCTTGGACTTCCAGTCTCCAGAACTATGAAAAATTAATGTCTGCTGCTATAAGCTATCCAGTTTATGGTGACTAAGCCTGAGCTACCTAAGATGAAGGACAAGTTCCAGGTTTGGCAACTGTGACTAAAGTTGCTAAAAGTATCTCTGTGCAGATTTTATGGAGATGGAAGTTTACAATTCCTTTGAGTAAATACAACGGAATGCAATAGCGTGATTGTAGGGTATGTGCATGTTTAATTTTGTAAGAAATCACCAATCCATCTTCCAAAGTGGCTGTACCATTTTGCATGGTATACAAATGGTATTTTTTCTCTCTCTGTTTCTGCCTCTCTCTGAGAGTTAAGGTCTTGCTGTCATACATGACAGTAGGTGAGTATGGTGGATTCGGGTAGATATACCATTGCACCAGCAATGAATGAGACCTCCTAATGTTCCGCATCCTCACCAGCATTTGGTATCATCACTGTTCTGGATTTTGGCTGTTCTAGTGGGTGTATAGTGGTATCTTGTTTTAATTTACATTTTTTGATGACATATGATGTGGAATATCATTTCATATGCTTATTTGCCATTTGTATATCTTCCTTGGTGAAGTATCTGTTAAGGTCTTTGGCTCATTTTTTAATCAGGCTGTTTAAGGTTTAAGAGTTCTTTGTATATTTTGGATAACAGTCCTTTATCAGATGTGTCTTCTGCTACTATTTTTCTTCTAGGCTATGGCTTATCTTCTCATTTTCTTGACATTGTCTTTCATAGAAGTCTTTAATTTTAATAATGTCCAGCTTATCAATAACACCTTTAACGGATCATGGCTTTAGTGTTGTATCACAAAAGTCCTTGCCATACCAAAGGTCATCTAGGTTTTCTCCCGTGTATCTTCTAGAACTTTTATAGTTTTGCATTTTGCTTTTAAGTTCTGTGATCTACTTTGAGTTAATTTTTCTGAAGGGTGTAAGGTCTGTGTCTAGTTATTATTATTATTATTATTTGTACTATTATTATAATTTTAGCAGGTGGATATCCAGTTGTCCCAGCCCTATCGTTAAAAGGACTATCTTTGTCTCATCATACTGCCTTTGCCCCTTTGGCAAGGATCAGCTGACTACATTTACACGGATCTGTTTCTGGGTCTCTGTTCTGCTCCACTGATACATTTGTCTTCTCCCTCACCGATACCACACTGCCTTGGTTACTATACCTTTATAGTAAGTCTTGAAGTCAGTCGTCCAAATCTGTTCTCCTCTTTCAAAGTTATGTCCGCTATTTTGGGTCTTTCACCTCTCCATGTACATTTTAGAATCAATTTGTTTACAACCATGAACTAACTCGTTGGGGTTCTGATTGGGATTCCAGTGAATCTCTAGATCCAGTTGGGAAGAACTGATACCCCAGCAACACTGAGTCTTCCTACCCATGAATGGGGACTCTCCCCCTTCATTTATTTAGTTCTTTTTTGGATTTCTTCCATCAAGTATTAGTTTTCCTCATACGGATATTCTACACACACTGTTTAGATGTATATCTTTTTCTTCACTAAGCTTCTAATTTCTAGGTATTTATAGATTCACACAGTTTTAAGAAGTAATACAGAGAGATCTCATGTATCCTTTACACAACTTCCACCCAAAGATAACATATTGCAAAACTATATTACAATATCACAAGCAGGATTGTGACGCTGATACAGAGAAGATACAGAACATCTCCATCGCTACAAGTGTCCCTCGCCGTGCTCTTTAATAGTCACACTCAATTGCTATTAACCCCTGGCAACCAAAAACCTATTCGCCCTTTCCACAACTTTGTTATTTTAAGAGTATTTTTAGATGGAGTCGTACAGGACCCAATCTTGCGATGCTGACTTTTTCACTTACTCAGCATGTCAGTGGGGATTCGCCCAAGTTGCTGCAAATACCAATAGTTCATTCCTTTTTATTGCTGAGTATTAACACTGTGGTATGAGTGGACCAGTTTATTTAATCATCCACCTGTAGAAGGGCGTATTTTTCAGTTTGGGGTATTACGGATAAAGATGCAGAAGCTATAAACATTTCTGGGCAGATTTTTGTGTAAGTTTTTTTTTTTTTAAATTTCTCTGGGATAAACACCTGCAACTGCAATTTTTTTTTTTTTAAAGAAATGGCCAAAAAATTTTCCATAGTGTCTACTTTCCACAGCCGTTCTGACAGTGGCAATAGCTCACTGTCATTTTAATTTGCATCTTCTTGATGGCTAATGATGCCGGCATGTTTTCATATGCTCATTTGATGTAGGTATATCATTTTTGGTGAAATGTCTCTTTCATGTCTTGGTTTATTTTCTAATTGGATTGGTTGGTTTCTTGAACTGTTGATTTTTCAGAGTTCTTTACGTATTCTAGATACTAGAATCTTGGAGATACGGCTTGCAAATATCTGCTTTCATTCTGTTGCTTGTCCTTTATTATTTTTTAATTTTTTGAAGGATTTCCTTATTTATTTTAGAGAGGAGGGGAGGGGCGGAGGGAGAGAATCCTGAAACAGAAACCCTGCTGAGCACAGAGCCTACCACAGGGCTCCATCCCTTGCCCATGAAACCAAGAGTCAGACGCTTATCCAACGAAGCCACCCAGGCGCCCCTCTTCTTACCCTTTTAACAAGGTCTTTGGCAGAAGAAAGATATTCAATTTTTATGAAATCCAACTTATCAAGTTTTCTTTTATACGTAATGTTTTCAGTGTCAAATCTAAGAACTCTGCCACTAGAGAACCCAAAATTTCTTATTTCATTTACTAAATGTTTTTTGGTTTCAATTTTACATATTAAGTCTATGATTTGTTTTGTGTTCATGTTTGCATAAATATTGCATGAGACTTAGGTTGAGGTTCTTTTTTATTTTTTAAGATTTTATTTATTTATTTATTTATTATTTTTTTAATCATTTTTTAAATTTATTTTCAGCATAACAGTATTCATTGTTTTTGTACCACACCCAGTGCTCCATGCAATCCGTGCCCTCTCTAATACCCACCACCTAGTGAGAGATCACAAGTAGGCAGAGAGGCAGGCAGAGAGAGAGGGAGAAGCAGGCTTTCTACCAAGCAGAGAGCCCGACACGGGGCTCGATGCCAGGACCCTGAGATCATGACCTGAGCCGAAAGCAGAGGCTTAACCCACTGAGCCATCCAGGCGCTCCCCCCACTTTTTAAAAATTGGCTTCTGAATGTCTAATTGTTCCATCACCAGTGTTTAAAAATAGATCTTTCTTCAATTAAATTGCTTTTCTACCTCTGTCAAAAATCCATTGGGCTTATTGGTATGGGTCTGTTTGTAGGTTCTCTAGTCTCTTTCATTGATCTCTAGGTTTCCCTCCACAAATACCAAACAGTACTGATTATTATAGTTATATGATAAGTCTGGATTATATAATATAAATACGTAATAAAGTTCTCTCACATTATTCTTTACCAAAAGTGTTTTAGTTATTCTATTTCCTTTGCTCTCCATATAAATTTTAGAATTCTCTTGCCTATATCTACAAAATAATCTTTTTAGGATTTTGATAGAAATTGCACTAAACTTTTATATCCATTTGAGGAAAACCGATATCTTTACAAGGTTCTGTCTTCAGATCTATGAACATAGTATATCTCTCTATGTATTTATGTCTTCTTTTATTTCTTCTATCAGTATTTTACAGTTTCAGAATACAAGTCCTGTACATATTTTATTAGATTCATAAGTAAGTATTTAATTTCTGAGTGCTTGTAAATGGTATTATATTTTTTATTCCAGGATTTACATGGTCTTTGTTAACATACAGAAATACAACTGACTTTTGCATATTTATGGAATATCCTATAAACCTGTTAGATTCAATTTTTGGCTACAGGAGTTTTTTTGTAAATTCCTTGGGATATTCTATGTAGAAAATCATATTATTTGCCAAATAGGGAAAGTTTTTTATTTTTTAAGCGATTTAATCTATTTATTTGACAGAGAGAGAGAGGGAGAGAGAGTGAGCGCACAAGCAGGGGGAACAGCTGGCAGAACAGGCAGAGGGAGAAGCAGGCTCCCTGCCAAGCAAGGAGCCCGATGCAGGACTCGATCCCAGGACCCTGGGATCATGACCTGAGCTGAAGGCAGCCATTTAACCGACTGAGCCACCCAGGCGTCCTGGTTTTTTTCTTTTTTTATTATTTCCCTTTTTGATGTGTACGTTTTTTATTTCACTTTCTTGTCTTATTGTCCTGTTTAGAACTTACAGCATTATGTTGTAAATCCTTGCCTTATTCCTAATCTTCTGGGCAGAGTATTCAGACTTTACCATTATGAAGAATGTAAGCTGTACTTTTGTTTTGTAAATGCTCTTTATTGAGGTGAGGGAGTTCTTTCTCTCTTCTATTCCTACTTTTAATTTTTTGCTATAAATGAGTGTTGGCATTTGTCTAAAAACCTTACTGTACTGATTGATATAACTATGTGATTTTTTAAACCTATTATAATGGTGGGTTACATTGATTAATTTTTGCATATTTAACCAGTCTGCATGACTGAAATAAACCCAGTTGGTCATTGCCTGTAATTATTTTTATACATTGCTAAAATTTTGCTAAGAATTACATCTATATTCATGAAATATTTGTCTGTAGTGTTCGTTTTGTATTTTATTTTCTTTTTCTGGTTTTGGCATCAAGGTGATACTATCTTCCTAAGATTAATGGGGAGGGTTTCCACCTCTTCGGTCTCCTGGAAGAGATTACATAAAATCAACATTAATTCTTTCTTAAAATATTTGGTAGAATTCCCCAGTGAAGCCATATGGACCTGCAGATTTCCTTTTTAGAAATTTTTAAATTATGAACTAAATTTTCTTAATAGTTTTCAGGCTACTCAAATTATCTGTTTCATGTTGACTGAGTTATGATAATTTGTGCTTTTTTAAGGAATTGATCCATTCTGTGTAAGTTTTCAAATTATACGTGCAGAGTGCTTTGTAGTATTCTTTAAACCTTTTTTTAAATTTTATTTCATTTTTTTTCAATGTTACTAAAGTTCCAAGTTTTTTTCAATGTTCCATTATTTATGCACCACACCCAGTGCTCCATGCAATCGGTGTCCTCCTAAATATCCACCACAAAGGTCACCCAACCCCCACCCCTCCCCCCGGCAAAGCCCTCAGTTTGGTTCTCAAGTCCACAGTCTCTCATAGTTTGTCTTTTAACCTTTTGATGTCTGCAGGGTTTGTACTAATTTCCTGGTTCATTCCTGAAAATGGTGATTTGTGTCTTCTCTCTTTTCTTTGTCAGCTTTATTACAGATTTGTTGAAGTAATCTTTAAACAAACAAACAAAAAACACAGCTCTTTGTTTCATTGATTTCCTTAATTTTTTTCTGTATCCAATTTCATTGATTTATGCACTTATCCTCATTTCCTTCCTTCTACTTGCTTCGGGTTCATTTTACTCTTCTTTTTCTAGATTCTTGAGTTGAGAGTACAAATTACCAATCTGAAACATTTCCTCTTTTATAATGTATATATTTAGGTTATAAGTTTCTTTCTCAGTGCTACATTAGCAATGTCCCACAAATTTTAGCATGTTGTATTTCCATTTTCTTTTGGTTCAACGTATTTTTTACATTTTCCTTGAGACGTTCGTGTTGACACATTGATTATGCAGAACATGTTTCATTTGAAACTGTTCATCGATTTTCCTTTCAGCTTTCTATTTTTGATTTCTCATTTGATTCTATTATGGTTGGAGAACAGACTTTGTGTAATTTCTATGCTTTTAAGTTTATTCTGCTATGTTATACTGAACACAATTTGGTCTGTTTTGGTAAATGTTTCATATGAACCTGGTGAAAGTCTGTGTTTTGCTGTTGTTGGTTGGGATATCCTATAAATGCCAATTATATCAAGTTGACTGATAGTGTTGTTCACACTATCTACATTTTTACATGTGGATAAGATTGGATAAGAAAATCCAAGGAGGATATTCTTCCTCCTTGATCTATCAATTACTGTTAAAAGAGTATCAAAGCTTTCAGTTGTCATAGTGGAGTTGTTTAATTTTTCATTCAGTTCTATCCATTTTATCTCACTTATCTTAAACACTCATGTTTGATTAAACTCTTTATTCAATACCCCTCTTTACCTCTGTACTGTTCCTTGTGGTGAAGTCTGTTGTGTGAAATTATTATACTTACTCCAGGTTTCTTCACTTAAACACTGCATGATATCTTTCTCTTACTTCTAATTTTCTTTTTTTTTTTTTTAAGATTTTATTTATTTATTTGACAGACAGAGATCCCAAGTAGGCAGAGAGGCAGGCAGAGAGAGAGGGGGAAGCAGGCTCCCTGCTGAGCAGAGAGCCTGATGCGGGACTTGATCCCAGGACCCTGAGATCATGACCTGAGCCGAAGGCAGAGGCTTAACCACTGAGCCACCCAGGTGCCCCGTCTTACTTCTAATTTTCAACCTGCCTGTATTATTACCTTTTTGGGGTTTCCCTCCCACTCTTGGACCTGCCTCAAAGCAAAGTATTCAAGAATCTACTCACTTGATCTTTAAAGAAAATTCATTTGGCACTCCTCCAGGCAACATGAAAATAAGATAAAAACATTATTTCTATTCAGAAGAGGCCTACTTCTTAGTAAGAGGAAATAAAGGAGTCGGAAGTTGGACCATTCTAACCCTGAGCCTTTATTCCAATTCAGAGCTGGAAATCCTGAAGAATTCATATAACTTGTAGAGCTCTATCACACACTTACAGTCTCTACCTTTCTTATTGGTACTGAGTAATTCGCTTATTTGTTCATTCCACAATCATGCATACATACTGTGTAATAATGGGAACACTGACACCCTAGAAAGAAAAGGTAAAATGAATATGATGGTAACTCACAAAGAACTAACCGAACTGTAATTGAGGCAAGGGAACAGATGGTATGTTACAATGTGGCAAAAGTTGTGGTGGATCTAAAAACAGCCCTCTGCAGAGCAAGTACATGGGGTCCCTAACATGGATTGAGAGAGAAGGTGGAGAGGAAATACCATGGTTGGCTCCTACCCCATTCGTTATGGAGCTGTTCCAATCTTCCTCTGCTCGTTCAAATTTCTCTATGAAGTTGCTCAAAAATGAAAGCAAAATATGGAAGTTTAAGGTAACTAAAGTGTATAGCCCTATTTTTACTAAGGTATAATTTATACACACTGATGTTAAGTATAAAATCCGGTAAATTCTGACGAATGTACAAACCAGCTCAATTAAGTACAGGACATTAGCATCATCATACTAACTTAAACACCCATATGGTTGCTTCCAGTCAAGATGGCCCCATGCACCGGCAGAGAAAGCTAGGATTCTCATTTCTAGCACCATATTCCCAGAACTTTACAAGACAAAATGTCATGGTATGTACTTGCTTGTGTCTGGCTTCTTTTTGCTCAATAAACAATTTTTGATAGTCATTGTATTATTGTATGCATCAGTGCTCCTTCTAAGTGCGGAGTTGTTTCCGTTGTATGAATATATTAGAGTTTGTTTATAGGACCTTTGTGCTATTTCTGGTTTGTGGTCATTGTAAATAAAACTGCTGTAAACATTCATGTGCATGTCTTAATGGGGACATATGTTTTCATTTTCTTTTCTTTTTTTATTTCTGTGAATACCTTCCATCGGCTTTTGACAGAACACAGAATGTAGTATTTCTGAGCCCTAAAAGTCCGAAGGTGGGAATGAAAATGCCAGTAGTATGAGTGGGTCAAAAAAAATCTCAATCTGGTACTAAATTGGCCTGAATTCTAACGTCCCATTGCCTCTCACTTCAATTAAAATATGGAGCTTAACAAAGATTAACTCCATCAATTTACTGCCTTCAGTATGAATATATACTTCGCCCTCAAGTCTTTTTCATACTTAAAAAAAATAAAACTTCAAAGACAAGAGTATGGCCCTCACACTCCAGCAAGTGAGAAGATACTGCACAAACAATTCTACGATTAAATATATAACTAAAGTGACAAATGTTGTGAATGCAAAATAAAGGGAACGAGGAAAGATGAAACCAAAGGATCCTGGTTTACTTTGCAAGCTTGGGAGGCTTCTCTGAGCACCTGGATAGAAAGTGTTGCACCACGTGGTGGGGGCGGGGATTACAGCTAAGGAAGGCCCCAGAACAGAGAGGGCAGAATCAGAATGAAAGTCCAAGGGATGCAATGTAGGCAGGAAGTGAAGCAAAACCCTTTTTTGAGATGGAAAGAAAAAATACGACTAGAAAGTGAAGGTATTTTAAGAGTGGAAATTGGTATGTGTATGCCTCAACTTTTACTATGCATTGGGAAGCATAACAGTTACACGAGGCAGCTGTGGGTAACACTTGGAATTTGAAGAAAGACGTGAAGAACTGAAAGTGCCTGTATGAGAAGACAAGCAGGAGAGGCTGCTGGTGCAGCAGCAGTGCAGGGTCTGCTGAGAGGCTTGGCCGGGTGAGGTGGGGAAGCACAGGATCCAGGCTCTGGACAGCCTCCCAACCCCGTCGTCACTAACCCCATCGTTCTCCCCTCTGCCATCACCTCGCCACCCCCCATCACTCCCCATCACCTCTACCCCGCCAACCCCCATCACTCCCCATCACCCTCCACCCTGCCAACTCCCATCACTCAACTCCCATCACTCCCTATCACCTCCCACTGTGCCAACCCCCAATACTGCTCACCGCCCTCCACCCTGCCAACCCCCATCACTCCCCATCACCCCCACCCTGCTAACCCTCCCATACCTCCATCACCCCAACCCTGCCAACCCCCTATCAATCTCCATCACCCCAACCTGCCACCCCTCCCATTACTCCATCACCCCCAACCCTGCCAACCCTGTATCATTCTCCCTCCCCCATCCCCCTGACAAAACCCCATCACTCCCCCCAACCCAGACACACACACACACACACACACACACACACACACACGGCTCTCAGTTGTGCAGGCACAAATGCTCAGAGGCAGCAGGGGGTTTTCAAGGTGTAAGTGGTACAAGGACAAGCCCTGGAAGTCATTCATTGGTTGAGGGACCGAGGGAAACTGCTATAAGAGGAAATTCAAAAATTTTGAAGTGATAATAAAGTTAGGAAAATTCTGTCATTCTTCCCGGCCCATAGCAAACACACAGATATGTGATGTATGGGCAAATGTCAACCTTCACTGTACACACTGGCAAAGAATACGGCGTCCTTCAGGAAAGACCAAGTTTCTGTTAAGGCCAGGGATCTACAAGACTTTTCTATAAAGAGACTGAACTTGAAAGCAAGATTCAGTAACTGACATAAAACCCTAGTTTGTCTCCTATTGAAAGATAGAAAGTTTTACCGAGGCCAGCACGGTGTGCGTGAATCAGCCTGTTAACATCATGTTCTGAAATGCAGATTCTGACTCAGTGAATCTAGGTTGGGCCTGAGACTCTGCATTTCTAACAAGTTCCCAGGTGGGGTTGCTGCTGCAGCCCTTGAACAGGAAGGGTCTTGACCACCGGAGGAGTGTCAGTCAGTGCTGAGTGACCTAATGGGGTTTCCGTGCTGGAGCATCTAGGAAGAGAAGGTGCCAGACTTTAGAGGAAGAGCAAAAGGAACACAGCAGGTCCTCTGGGTCTCTATGGTGTAGCAGCTGCCTGATCGAATTCCAAGACTGCTCGACAGCTTGGGAGATTACACTTCGGATCGGAGGTGCCATCCCCAGACGCCTTCTGTCATTACCGAGTTGAGAACAACGGGCAGCGTTAGCCAGTCCTCCGGGGGTGGACTGACGTAAGACAGTAGACCCAGAAATGGGACGTGGACCTCGCGGTCACTGTTATAACGGAGTAGGCATGCTGGAAGGCACCCTGTACACGGCGGGAAGCAGAGCTGGCAGCGGGGCACAGGACGGAAGGCCGAAGGGTTTGGTCACAGTAGAGCCCCAAACTGCAGAGTTCAGTAAATGGGATGGGCTGGAATTGTGCCCCCGAGTTCCCATGTTGGAGTCCTAACCCCCAGTACCTCAGAGTGTGACCTGAGGCATTTAAAGAGGTAATTAAAGTTAAGTCAGGTCATTAGGGTGGGCCCTAGCAACCAGTGGAAATGAGGCCACAGGCATACACAGAGGAAAACTGTGTGGAGATAAGGGGAAGGCGCCCATTGATAAGTCAGAGAGGCCTCCCTGGAAGCCAACTCTGCTGATGCTCTGATCTCAGACACCTGGTTTCCAGAACCCTGAGACAATACACTCCTATTGTCAAAGGCAGCTAGTCTGGTACCCTGTAATGGCAGCCCAAGCAACCAACAGAGTAGATGCGAAGGCATCTGGGTCAGGCCTCGTGTAATGGTGTGGGAGGTCTGGTGTGACTGTCTGGCTCTGAGGCAGTTACCCATTGGTGTGCGATGGATCTCTGACCACGTGCTTGTTGGAGAGCCAGAGCACGGGGGATCCTCTAGAGATTCCCACTGGCAACAAAATACAAACATTTCCATGGACGTACGTGTTTAAGGTGAAAAAATGGGCAACTTATCCTTTTGTGTTTCTAATCTAAACACACCAGGAGAAAGCCCCAAATGGATTAAGAGCCCTGCTTCATAATGATCTCTCTGTGACAAGTCCAACACCTAGAAAAGAACCACTGCTGACAATCTGTAAGATGCCAAGAAGAGAACTGCATTTTAGAATATTCTGTTCTCTGTTCTCTCCTCCTTCCTAGAAGAGGAGACCCGAAGGCAGAATTACATTGAAACCCATGGAGCAAGAGCTTAACTTGATTCCAGAAATGCATCCCCACATTGGTTAACATTCATACGACTGGCCCCTTTGTGGTTGGTTGTGTGACTTTAAGTCAACGTCCTTCTTTAGCCGATGGTCAATCTCCTGCTGATCCTATCAGTGGATCCCGCCCGGGTATCTCAGCCTCTGGGATGCTATAACAGGGAAAATGTGCAAACTGGCTCCAAAGGAAGAGTGAGGAGTTCCAGCACATCTAGATCCTATTATCTCTCTTCTCACATCAGACTCCCCTCTCTTGATGTGGCCCCGAGGCCTAGAAAATCTGTATAATGAGACAGTTTCCATAAATTGTACAAGCAACAAACAGATTGTTTTGGTTCTAACCAGAACTCTATGTGCTTAACTAAAACGGACCACATGACTCTAGTGATATGAAAGTAAGGTTGGTATGGTCTCAAGCAGAGAAAAGCCTATAAAAGAGTATGTCCCTGGGAGAGTTAATTTTTTGGGTTAGTCTGAGTAATAAGAAAGGATCTTTCCCCCGAGTCTTGGATTGCAACATTTAGCAGACAGTACAGCTGACTGGCATAAAAGGACAGAACCCATCATTCCAGAATAGCTCAGACAGGTTTGTGGGTCCAAAGGCAGAAAGTTGCATGTGCCCCTTCTTAGTTCCAGGCCAGGGGCCAGCCTCGTGGAACAGCTGACCGCAAAGTGGGACAGCCTCTGAGGGTAAACAACAGCCCCTGGCCTGTTTGCTCCTGAACAATCTGGGCGAGGTGAAAGACAGCCAGAAACTTTTTGAAAACTCTGGGTGCTAGGCATGGAGGCCAGATGAGAATTAAGGATTCTGTTGCTTACTGGGGTTCTGTCCAGTGTGGGATAAGGTAACTGTCGAGGAGGGTGGCCAATTAAATCACCAGCAGTGTCGTGGGAGGGGGAAGGGCGTGCCTTACACGGATCATACCCACACAGTAGACCATAGGCTGCACCCATGCTAGGAACCGTGGGTGCGGCCAGGCTGGAGGGCAACCCCCAAAGACACAGGAGGACAAGACAGCTCAGGCAAGAGCAGTGAGAGCCTGAGGGGCAAACAAGGACAAGAAGCCTGTGAGAGGTTCAAGACCCCTCCTGCAAAGGCATGACGTCATGTAACCTAATTGTGCAGCCGCAACACAAGGGAACTGGATGTAGGTAATGTCTCTATTGTTGTGTTTTAGAGTCATGACTTCTTAAATCTATTAACAAGGGTCACGGCTGTTTGTTTTGCGCGAGTGGGGAAAGGCTCATTTATTGGGCTGGCTCAGAATGTCACCTAAGAAAAGGAAAAAGAAAAAAAAGGGAAAGGGACTTGGAAAGAGCCTTTACCCAAATGACAGTAAGTCTCCAGGGAAGTGACAGTATAGACAGGAAGTGATTCAGTTTTATATAATGGGCAAGATTAAGCCACAGTCCGGTCTTTCCCAATCCGTCTTCCTGACCCTTTGTCTATGAATAGAAATAAGGTTCATGAGGAAGTTCAGGTCCGTTTTACAGAAGTAAAAAGATGTATACTGTGCTCAACATCCTTATGTTGGGGTGAATTTTAAAAGCTGGACTAGGCATCTGCAAGGGAAGTTTCTTTCCATGTCCTAGCTCAGAAGGGTTGCCGGCTGCCTCCTCCCTGCTGGTGAGAAAACCCAGCTCAATAACGAGCCTCTTCATCTGCAGAGCTCTCCCACGCAGAGCCAAAGGAAATGACCCCGACAAAGGATTTAAGAAGCCGTTACCTTAAAACGGAACAACAGAGATGGTACCCACATCCAGTTCCTTAGTGTTACACTGCATGACTAAAATGTCTCTGCAGTATCATATTAGTAAAAGACATCATGGCAGAAGGGGACAAAGTAAGGCCATGTCGCTTCTGAGGGTCAGTATAGTAATGAGAACTTTCTGCCTGATAACGTAACTAACCTTGTTAAATCCCATTCTCAGTGGAATTCCAAGGACTGGGAGCTACTAAGAGGTTGTCCCTCTCCAATAAACCTCACTGGCACTAACACACAGGGCGCTAACTTGAGGAATGATGCTGATGGTTTACTCTGGATAAAAGACTTTAAGACGCTGTTTTTAAAAAGGGCTTAGCTGTCAAATATCACATCCACACCCTGCATTTTCTCCTTCTTTTCATCATGAAATAATTTCTCTTTTCCTTCATAGTCCTTTGTATTCTACATTTATTTAATATGAAGTCTTAAAAAGCAAAAGCTAGGCAGTGCTACAGCACCTAACATAGAAAATCAAAATTACTTCCTTCTGTGTCTGTTCTCTGTTTATGCCCACCCCTCCGTGTACAGGGCATGAGTCTGGCTGTCAGTCAGGCAGCTCTGTCTGGATAGTATCTATGTTTAGTTATCGGATTAGCCTTTCATGCAATGCTACCTAAAGATCAACCTTTAAACATCAACGGGTCGCACAGCACTTATCAATTTTAAATCCACTGGACAAATGAACTCTTTATTACCTGTCTAGAGGTAGCAACAAAATTAAACTTTTCAGGTTCCCTCCAGTCATTCTGGTGGTGACCCAGCAGAAATTCCTGGCTAACCTCGTAAGTATACTGTCAGTTCCCACACAGAAAACCTGCTCAACTCACTGGCACATTCATTTTTTTTTTTAAGATTTTATTTATTTATTTGTTAGAGAGAGAGAGAGCACACAAGTAGGCAGAGAGTCAGGCAGAGAGAGAAGCAGACTTCCTGCTGAGCAAGGAGCCTGATGCGGGGCTCGATCCCAGTTCCCTGGGATCATGACCTGAGCCGAAGGCAGTGGCTTAACTGACTGAGCCACCCAGACGTTCCTATTTGCATATTCATTAAGATTCTTTGAACATATACTATGTTCCAGGAAGTACCATGATTCTAAGATCCCTACAGTCATATGAATATGGAGAATAAAGACAAGGAGAATAAAGGACAGCATGAACGTTTTCATATGAGTGGTAGAAATAATTGTGGAACTCTTGGGAGAAACAAATTCTTCCTGCCTCTGGTGATGAGAAAGGGCATTCCAGGTGGCTTTGATGGGTGACCAGGTTTTCACCAGATGGAGATGAAACTAGCACATGGAGAAAAGCAGGTTCCACAGGTGCACTAGAGGCAAATATTTTTAATAGAAATGCCGCATAGTTCAATTCGGATGGGATATAATGTGAGATAAAACTAAAAAAGCTTCCAGATTTCAGAAGTCTCCTTCATTCTTCTGTATGTTTTTTTAAGGTTTTATTTCAGGAAATCTCTATACCCAGTGTGGGGCTCGAACTTAAAACCCTGAGATCAAGAGTCACACGCTCTACCCACTGAGCCAGCCCTCTCCTGTATGTTTTCTTTTTTAAGGTTTTATTAATTTATTTGACAGAGAGAGATCCCAAGTAGGCAGAGAGAGAGAGAGGAGGAAGCAGGCTCCCCGCTGAGCAGAGAGCCCGATGCGGGGCTCGATCCCAGGACCCTGAGATCATGGCCTGAGCTTTATCCCACTGACCCACCCAGGCGTCCTGCTCCTGTATGTTTCTAATCACTGAATAGTGAGTTGAAAATTTCTCGCACGTTCTTAATTCATGATTAAGACACCTCTACAAACACCCACAGTTTCAAAAGCTTTGCATGTTTCCTCTCCAAGGCCTTGCAGAAAGTCCAAGCCATCTTTCGGAAGCTGAGAGAAAGCCATAACTTTCAATGATACATTTTCATTTTACTTGAAATTTTAAGTTTCATTATGGTCCTTTCCTAGGCTCATTGTTCTGCTATAGCTTAGAAGACAAGATAACCTGCAAGAATCATTCAGTAAGACTTCCCATTCTGAGTTAAGATTTTCACCAATTTTTCTTGGTTGCTAAAGAGATAAACTGTATTCAATTTGCCTAATACTGTCTCTCACAATTAAAAAATCTAATAATAAGACACTAACCCATTGACATTTAAGGTCTGATTTCACAGAGATACTTAGAACCAAAGCATCTGCTTTGAGCTAAATTTGCTTCCCAAAAGGTTAAGCCTTGTAAATTGTGGTTTAAATGATTGATCTTATACTGATTGACAATACTGAAAAATGTCAACCTCTATTTTTTTTTTTATGTCCGTTTCCTCAAAATTTTGGTCGACCACTATTAGCTAAATTTATTTAAATAAATTAACTTAATTAAAGAAATGACATTAAATATTTGGGATAATTCCATTTAGATGTTTCATCTTTTTAAAAAAAATTATTTGAGAGAGAGAAGGAGAGAGCAAGCGAGAGGGCACAAGCAGGGGGAGGGGCAGAGGGAAGCAGACTCTCTGTGCTGAGCAGGGAGTCAGACAAGGGGCTCCATCCCACAACCCTGGGACCACGACCTAAGCAGAAGGCAGACCCTTAACCAACTGAGCCACCCAGGTGCCCCCAGATACTTCATCTTTTTAAGAACAAATATTTTCTTTCTTTCCAGTGATTAACACTAAGATAATAACTGTTAGTAGAACTAAGTCAGATCAGAATAAGACATTGGGTTGTTCTCATTCTCCATTTCAGTTATCTCTTCAAGTTGAAAAATGACCAAGTTCTGTCTTGTACTATAGTTAGTATACTCCCATATAGATACAATCACAGAATTTTAAGACCATTATGTAATTTAGTCATGCTGTTTGCTCAGTCCACAAGGGGGTCTGAATTTATTATTTCATTTATAAGGTCACCAGAAGAGTGTTCACCTAAAAATTATTAACCAGAAATTAGGCAGAACTAACTCAGAAGACTATGGAAGAGGGCACATGTCGGGTATTAGGCAGGACGGGATAACGGTGCATACGCAGGACAAGGACGCGTTGGTGCCGATGTCTCACCAGAGCAGGCTTAAATTCCTCAACAAAAATGTTATGTGAAAACTCATAACATGAAAATGAATACAGACAAGGAAATTAAGTCTGGAAAGATTAAGTGACTTTGTAATGCATACCAGTTTAGGGAGAGAATCCAGACTAGAAGGATCTCTTTCTCTTTGGGGCTACACAGTATTTTTCTGAGTCTTTATGTTTTCAGCGGGTTTTTTATAGACAACATATTGTTGGATCTAACTTTTAAAATCTAGTCGGACAATCTCTGTCTGCACCTGCATTTTCATACTATTCATATTTAAAGTGTTTGTTTGTATATTTGGATTAAAATCTACAATCCTGGTACCTATTTTCCTCTCATTGCCCTTATTCTTTGTTTCTCTTCCTTTTCACTGCCTTCTCTTCTTTAATTGAGCATTTTATATGATTCTATGTTATCCCCTCTCTTGGTGTATATAACTGATGTCTATTTTTCATTTTTAGCGGTTTCATTTTTAGTGGTTGTCCTACACTAGACAATATACATTTTTCAATAATCTGAATCCACTTTTTTTTTTTGAAAGGACTAACTAAGCTTTATTTATGTCTTTCTTATCATACCAGAACTGTGGGAAACAAATTCGGAAGATGCTAAAGAAAGACGACACTCAAGACCTTGGTGCTGAAGGCACGCAGGGCTGTAGTGAAGAGCACAGACTCCGGCCCCGTCTCCCTGACTCACATCCACACTGTGTATCTTTCTCTGCCTTAGATTCCTCCCATGTCAAAATGGTACTGGAACAGCACCTGCTTCCTTGAGCTATAATGAATAATGAGTAAATTTCTGTAAAGCTCTTATACCAGTGCTTGGCGTAGTGTCAACAGTGTTCATAGTTACACTACTTTTTTTTTTTTTTAAGATTTTATTTATTTACTTGAGAGACAGCAAGAGCGAATGAGCAAGTGGGGCGGGGGAGAAGCAGACTCCCCCTGAGCAAGAAGCCCAACGGGGGGGCTTGATCGCAGGACCCTGAGATCATGACCTGAGTCAAAGGCGTTTAACCGACTGGGGCACCCAGGCACCCCACCCACTACTTCTAATAACACAAACTTCATTAGTGTTTGGGCATATTTCTTGCAGGTCCTTATTTTTTTTTTAACTTTCATGTATCATAATATTCACCATTATAAGGTTTACAGTTTTAGTAGTTTTAGCATGGTCACAGAGTTGGGCATCCTTTCCCACGATTTTATGACATTTCAGTCACACCAAATAGGAACCCCACCCCATTATCCGTTAGTCTGAATCTATCCCCAACTCTCACCCTCGGCCCTAGAAAACTAACTGCCTCTCTGCCTCTGCAGATCTACTTATAAATGAAATCCTCTAGACCCACCTTCGATAACACGATCCTACTTTATTACAAGGGCAGGACCTTATAACCAAGAATTCCAAATTTGGCCTGTCCCTTGTGACACTGCTGTCACCTAATCCATTTATCCAGATGCTACAGCCACCCAATGTATTACTACTATTGCTTCAAAAAAAGTCATAGTTTAGATGAATTAAGAATAAAAAAAGAAACAATTTTATTTTAATCTTCATTAATTTCTCTTTTGATGCCCCTGCTTTCTTTCTTTCCAGTGATGCTGTCTGTCTAGTCACTAAGATAGGCCCTCTCCTAGATCTACAATAGAAATGACCACAAATGTGGGGGCTTAAATAAATAGGAATTTATTCTCTCCGAGTTCTGGAGGCCAGAAGTCCAAAATCAAGGTATCGGCAGGGCCACGTTCCCTCTGAAGGCTCTCAGGGAAAATCCTTCCCTGCTTCTTCCAGCTTCTGGGAGTGCCAGGCACTCCTGGGGCTTGTTGCCTAATTCCAATCTCTGCCTCCATCTGTACCTGGCCTTCTCCTCCATGTCCTCTGCTTTCTTGTCTCTTCATAAGGGCACACTAGTCATTAAATTGATGGCCCACCCAGTTAATCTAGGATGACCTCATCTCACGATTCCTAGCTTCATTACATCGACAAAGACCCTTTTTCCAAACAAGTTCATATTCACAGGTTCTGGGGCTTATATTTGGGGAATCAATCATTGGACCCACTAAAAGACATTAGCTACATTAACTGTAGCTCTGGGCAAACCTATCAGTTTGGTTAAAGAATTAAATTTCTATATTAAAGTCTATATAAAGAATTAAAGTTCTATATAAAGTCCTCCATTGCCCCAAAAGAACAGAGAGGGGTGTTTTTATTCTTTGTTCATTCCTGTGGATTCTGTGATATAATCATCAGGGCTAGATCCTGAGCAGGGATCAGGGCTAGAAACATGATCAATTGTATCAACCTACTGTTTTGTTTCTTTTTTTTTTTCTTTTTTACTGTTTTGTTTCTTTTTTCCACAGAGTGGGTCACAATATTTTATCTTCAGAAGCAATTTTAGGTGATTCCTTCGCATAGAGAGGAAGCAAATAATATGGGTCTTATGTTGTAAATGGAAAATTAAGTCGGAAGGGTAACCCAGTTAATGTTTACAGTTTAATTAGAAATGCTGACAGCAAGACTTGCAGTGTTGGTAGAGTCCCCTATTAGTGCTGTCAACAGACCCACACCGCCTCATCTTCTTATTTTCTTTCTCGAATTTCAATCTGGGCTCCAGAACCAAAGAAGTTCTATTTTGCGTGCGTCAGTGACAATGAGCAATTTGCACTTGGCTATCTTTGTCTGTAAAAACACAGCAGCTGCTGGGGAGCCCTCATTCTACTGGGATAAGCAGGTTTGCTGTTTTCTCCTCACTGGTTCGGCACTGGTGGGGAAGGGGTGGGGTGGGGGAGTGGAGGGGGTGAGGGGGTGGGCCGGGTGCGGGGACTGGTTGGGTGGAGTGGAAGGACTGGGTAAACATGAGAACAAGGGAACAACAGTGTTCCATTTCTAAACAAAAAATGTTGTTTCAAAATCCAGCGACTGTCTTAATTCCCGAGGTGTGTAACGCATTTGTAAAACGTTTAGATACTCTCTTGGCTATGATGCTTTGGCTTCCGTTCTGAGAATACACATAGCATTTGGACAGAAACACGCCTCTGATCGGTGCAGAGTCATGCCAAATTGCACATCCTACTGGAAGGGGGATGCACGAGAGCATTCACCCAATTTCAGGGTAAGAACTAGGTATTCGCTGACTCTGTGGAATTTGGACACTTTCAGGTTTTCTCTCCAAATTTTTAAACCTATACAGGAAAAAAAGGAAGTGGAGGGCAGACTACTCACTAGGATTGAGTGTTTTTATCTTTACTATTAAAAATGTAGGAGGAAACATTCCTAGTGGATACGATAATATCCCAGTTTTGCACCTTAAGAAAATCTATTTGTTTCCGTTCATCATGGATCACGTGGTGTCCCAACACCAAAGCCCTACTTTACTTTTCAGTACACAACTATGTGCTGTGTTCAACCTGAGAAAAATGGTGGGAAAGGATGGTCTGAGGTGGGGGTGAGAACAGTGACCAGGAAGGTGGCCTGTGGCCTTGTGGGCTCTTGCTGGTAACTGTAGGCTCTCCTGTACTATTTAAGGAAGCCATTGTAGGGCCTGTGAGGGACCTATGACAACATAGGTTGCCCTTTCTTGAGAACTGATTATACATAAAGTTTTTAATATTCAAGACCTCATGAATCTTCACAACAGCCCTAAATACTTTCAATTTCATAAAGGCTTAAAAGGTCAAGTAACTTGCCAATGGCCTCGCTAAGCCAGAATTTATAGCAGATCTGTTTTAGATCATCCTCTAAACCACGGACGTAATACCTATCATGAATAATTCATCATATTTTTTTTTTTAGCACATGTGGCATTGTTTTTAGTATTTTACATTGTTTTATCCATTTAATAAGTATAACAACTACAGGATATAGGTACTGACCAAGATGGCCAGGATATTTTCCTCGGCTTGACTAAAGTTAGACGGGCTTCATCCTGACCCTTAACCCCCAACCTCCCTTTCCTTAGAGCATTTACCTTTGATAACATGTAATTCTAAATCCTTTCTCTGACCTTTGGGGGGTATAAATATTTTTAACAACTTTTGTCTACTTTACAATTTAGGATTGTCTTTCTCAAAGAGTGGGGAGCCATCCCATGAAATGTAATCATCAAGAAAGACTGGCCCCCCGCCAAGTCCCAGTCTCTGTGAGAGGATAGGAGCCTAACCTTGGAGGAGTCTTGCTCCACGTTGTACAACTATCTCCAGTCAGAAAAACACAAGAAAGATGACTTTCTCTTTGGATAAGTTCAATTAGCAAACACATAGGAGCTATGAGCTTCCTCACCCAGCTCTTAAAAACTCTCCCAACTTTGTTTCAGGGGAGTTGAGTTCGGATTGCTTTCTGGTTTCTCTCCCTATTTCAACAGCCTGAACGAAATTGTCCTTGCCTGTTTAAATTTGCCCAGTGCAATTTTTTTTTCTTTGATAGTGCTTTTGATCCCTGTTTTAAGGATAAGAGTCCTGAAGCACAAAGACTAACTAATTCTCCCAAGATCACATGATTGGTAGAGCCAGGGCTAAGAACTCACAGTCTAGTTTTAGAGAGATGCATGAATTGTTATACTCAAAGGGAAAAGCATATTCATTATGGGGAAATCTATGCTTTTACCTAATAGGTACTTGAAAGCTGAAAGCCATGCCTATGAGGAGCAAGAAGGGGAAGTATGACTCAAGTCAAGTAGATGGGGTTTAGGTCAGGAGGCTCCTCTCAGTAACCTTGGAGCCTTAGATGATCATAGGAACAGTCCCTGATGTTTGTGCCTGTCTGTCCTTCTGGCTGTGTGGAGTACAAGGGCCCTGCTTACCTCCACCGGCTTTATCATTCTCTGGACCATCCGACCAGAAGCACAAACATCACTGAGGGATGACGAGCTAGTGTGAGTGACATTCTTTCTGAGTGGTATCTCACCACATAACTTACTAAGGTCAAGAAAGAAATGTGAATTGGCCCATTTTAAAGATAATCAAATCTAATCTACCCGTCATTTGATAGGATTAAGGATGCCAAATGGAAAACTAAATTATGGAGTGCAAAGTCAAGTTCGGTCAAGAAACTAGCACATGAACACAGAGAACAAAGGAAACTGCGGAGACACATGTTTATTTATGCTCAAAAAGATCTTGTAGCTCATTGATTTGAAATGCTTATGTATTAATTTCAATTGAGGATAATTTAGGCAAGCTTTGTATTGTGCCCATATTAGAAAAGCAAATGTGACACTCCCATCCCTTTATCAAGAACTAGAATAAGTCAAAGCAACCACTGATTGCAAATTAAAATGCTAATTTCTCCCCCATTTTAATTTTTGAGAAATTCCTACTGAGAGCTACTGATTTTAGAAACTTTCAAGTGCTTGAGACACTTTCATTCTATGGAGTCCCCTTGAGTTTGCCTCAAGGGTCAGTTGGTTTCAGACTCTAAACCAATTTAATACATCTAAGTCTAAAATGCTCCCAGGAAGTCTGAAAGTGGTAGAGAAAACACATTTCAGCTTATGAAAGGCAAACTATTTTAGATTATGTAATGTTCTCTTAAATGCCAAAAGGAGTTGAGGAGACCACTCTTTAAGGAAAGTAAAAATATACAACAGTTGACAATGATAGGCCAGTGGTAAGTATGCAACAGTAGTAACGGGATAGTGACATCCAAGCTTTATTGAATGCTTACTAAGTGCCTATGACTGGCTGAAAGGCCTTACACGTGTTAGGCATTTGAATCCTTACAACAATCTTTCAGATGCTATCATTATTCCCTGCTACAGCCAAGAAAAAACAGAGAACTCCAGTCATTTGTCCAAGGTCACAGCTAAACAGATGAGATACGAACCCACGGGATGATACTAGGTTCATGCTCTTTTAACCGCCGGAGTGCCTACGGGAATTAGAATTGTGGCAGGGAGCGCTTCATATTCTGCACTGCAGAAAATCACAAAGACCAAATTCGTTGGAGAGAGCATTGTCCTTTGCTTTTATCCGTGCCCGGAAAGCCAGAGAGGAAAAGCATGGGAAATTGGAGAAGCTTTTCTTTGAGTGGAGGGTATGACAATTCGTAGTAAGAGTATCACTATCACAAGGATCATTTCCAATGACTTCAGTTACCTAATGCAGCTACTGGAGGGGAAGACAGAACCGAACACTCAGATGTCTACCAGATAATGAACAAAGTCAATAGCAGAAATATAATGGACAGTGCACCAACCTCCTAGGAGCAAGGGCAGACTGGTGTAAAAAATGGAATCACAACAGAAAGACAAATCCCTCAGGTAAAATATGTCTAAATTTTCCAGACTGTTGATTCGGCCCAAAGAATGAACTGCACGTGGGGATGGAGGCACGCGTTCTAATTGTAGCAGTTCGGGTGGATACTGTAACTTCTCCTAGCACTCAAACGATTCATAAACAATTAACTGAACAATGATTTGTTTAGTGTCTATTTCTACCATTTGAACATTAAGCCCCAGAGGGACAGCAACCGTGCTTCTAACAGTGATGCAGACGGGCAGAGTCAGGCTCCGACAGCACCAGCGCGCATTATAGTGAACGCAGACAGATAACTGTAGCCATGCGTGAAGGAAACTACTTCAGATATTAAATACCACGGAGAAAATCAAAAGGATACTCTGGGAGGAATCCCGAGGTGAGGGGGGTAGGGTAATGATCTTCCATCTGGCCAAGAAATCACTTTCTTGGATTTAAAGGGTCTAGGTGTTTGCTAGGGAAGAGTTTGGAATGCATGCTCAGTTTACAGAAACACATGCTATTGCAATATATGCATAGCCAGAATTTCAGTGTTGCAGGATTATACTTGTTAGATAGCTAGAGATGATGTGTAGTTAGAGAGAATGGAAATGGAGAGCCTAGGACACAGCCAGAGCCCCTGAACTCACTTCCATATTAGAGTTTGAGCCAGAAGACTGAGGATGACACACAGGGGAGCAGGAGGGGATGTCTTTACAAAAGCCAACCAGTCAAAGTGTTTCTGCCAAGAGATACTGCTTATGAGCCAGGCAAGATGAAAGCAAAGAAGCTGGAGACATGTGAGAGCCTAGACAGGTGCAGTCACTGAGGGTTTGTTTTTTCCTTCCTTTTTAAACGATCTTATTTATTCATTTATTTGAGAGAGAGTGTCAGCAGGGGCGGGGTGGAGGGAGTGGGAGAGGGGAATCTCAAGCAGACTCTGAACTGAGCCCAACAAGGGGCTCAATCTCATGACCCTGAGATCATGACCTGAGCTGAAGTCAGGAGTCTGATGCTTAACTGACTGAGCCACCAGGCGCCCCCAGGTGCCCCCAAGCCCGGTGAGTTTTGTTGAGGGTGCATATATCTTTGGATAGGGAGAAAAGCAGAGGACAAGTAAAGAGACACAAAACAGGCAACAGGGTCCCTGGCAATATTCTTGTCTTTGAGGGGCTGACAATCTAGGAAGCAAGACAGGCTGTCCTCATGAGATAGACCTTAAAACAAACATCCAGCTGTAGTCAAGCACCATCAATGATCCAGAAGAGCCCAAGAGAATGACAAGCTGGGCAGCCAGGACAGCTTCCAAGGATACAAGACTTGATCCTTATTTTTCAAGAAATTGGGAATTAGATGACAGAAAGGAGAAAGAATGTTCTGGGCAAGGTGTGTGACCAATGTGGGTAAGTGGGAAAAATTAGTTGATCTTTCTGGGTTGCAACAGAGATTTTTTTTTTTCCCCTCAAGAAAATGGAGGATATGATTGAAGAAGCAGAGAGTACCAGGACACCTTTCTTGAGGTAGCTAAGTAGGGTTCTAGGGCAAGGTTTTTCAAGTGTGGGAAAAAAGCAGAAACTAAAGGAAGATGTTCTATAAGGTGGCACAAATCTGACTGTTTTTTCACTGACACGACAATTACCATGGGGGGATCAAAGAGTAGCAATCAGTAAAATGCATTGCATCGATTTCTTTTAGCTGCAGGTACAAACACCAATACTTATTTTCAGTGCTGCTTTATGAAATTAAAAAAAAATAACAAAATTACATTCAACTCATTTTAAACAAGGCCCCACTACACAATCTCGCTTTGTTTTTTGTTTTTTTTTTTAAAGTCTAGCTTTTTAATAAGGGAAAAAAAGCCTGACAAGGGTCTTGTGATTGTAGTTTAAGACAATTTGGGTGGCAAGTCAAACATGCTAGAAATGAGTTCCCACGAATTTGCTACAGAACCTGTTGCTGCCATTTGAGCAGAACATTCAGAGGACAATGGCATGTGAAAAATAAGAGATGTAATACTCCAAGCTTTCAAGATGAATGTTACAACATCTGAACGAGAATGAATGCCATGATTATTCCATTACCTGGCATCCCCGGGTCTTATTTACCATCAGTTTTCCCAGCATGTTGATCTGTTTACAGGTAAATTGAAAAATTCTCCCTAAAGCGTATAACATACTCTTACTGACAACTTGTCCCTAAACTCCCTGATTTTACAGCACTGATACACAAATATACACCCAGAAACAGTGGTTTATGTGCACCAGGTCTGACGTAAGCCACGGCTGCCAAAGAGACTTCATTAACTTAACCTTATTTCATTTCTCTTCGGCGGTGGTCACCTTTATCAATGAAATTGGCTGTGGCAATACGTGAAACGGAGAGATGCAAACAGGAGCCCCTCCACTATGTGAGTGAAAGTTCTAGAGCTTCCGCTGAAGGCATTTCCCAGTGATGCATGACACAACACTCAGCAGCCGTGTTTATCCACGAGCATTTGATTTGACCAGTATGCTGACCGTACAGATGACTCTTCTTCGCTGATGGTTTATTTAAAGGAGCACACTGGGTGTCGTGCTTTACCTCCTGGTATCAAGGCAATGACGGCGTTGGATGGACTGTGAGGCTTCCTAGTGGTTTCTATTTTCTTCTGCCTCACCACGGTCTTGACACAACAGGCGCATCGGATCGTGGTAGAGAGATGGGGATTTCTATTTTCCCCAGCGCACAGTTATACATTTATTTTAAGTTGGTCTGGTTTTGTCACAGCTCATGAAATTTTTAAAAATGTGCTGGGGCAGCTGGGTGGTTCAGTCAGTTAAGCATCTGACCCTAGATTTCAGCTCAGGTCATGATCTCAGGGTTGTGAGGCTGAGCACGAGTTGGGCTCTGTGCTGAACTGCTTAAGATTCTCTCTCTCCCTTTTCTCCCTTTGCCCCCGCCCATGAATGTGCACATTCTCTCTCTCAAAAAAAAAAAAAAAAAAAAGGAGCACTGGGTGTGGTGCAAAAACAATGAATACTGTTACGTTGAAAATAAATTTTAAAAATTAAAAAAAAAAGAAAAAGAAAAGAAATGTATACCCCCCCCCAGTAGGTGGTTCTACCTCCTATCCCACTATACAAATCCTAACCTACAGCCTCCTTGTTCTGCCTCTCTTTTTGTCATTGACCCACCATCAAGTCTATTGGCTCTATGAGTACAAAAATCTCCAAACCTGATTCATTCTCACCTTCTCTGTGCCCACCCTAGTCTAAACCACCATCATCTCTCCATGGGCCTCTTCATGGGTCTCCCAGCTTATGTGGAGCCATTCTCCACATAACAGCTGAAGCGATCTTCTAAAAAAGATCTTCTTTTTCCTTCAGAAAATCTCTACATGTTATCAAAGATAGAGACTGACAGTCCAAGATTGTGATTGGGGGATGGTGGGCTCAACTCGGGCAGCCCAAGTCACACCCCACCCCTTTGACGAATAAACACAGTGAGCCCCTCCCCCACACACAACACCTCAAACTAACCGTTGAGTGAATTCTCCTTATAGAAAAGTGGGTGTGCTGGTATCAAAAGAAAGGGAAAGAAATGCTCCATAGTCAAGAATAATGGATATGTATTATATGCTCATGATGAAATTCTCACTGGTTCAAAATAAAATGAGAAAAACAAATATGACATATTGAAAATTTTAAAACTTTATTGAGAGAGAGAGAGCGAGAGAGAGAGCGAATGCACACATGGGGGGAGAGGCAGAAGGAGAGAGAATCTCAAGCAGGTTCCAGGTTAAATGTGGAGCCTGACTGGGGTGGGGGGACAGGGGGGCAGGGAGAGCTCAATCTCATGAACCTGAGATCATGACCTGAGCTAAAATCAGGAGTCAGATGCTTAACCAACTGAGCCACCCAGGCCTCCCCCGCCATTGAAAGTTTTGTAAAGCTAAATATAATCAATTCTTAAAATTTCCTGCTTTTTTACTATTAAAACTTTTGGGGGGTGATAAAATGTCCTTCCTTTCAATAAATTACAGCAATAGCAGATCACAGTTTTCTTTTGATTTTTTTGAGAAAATAAGGTTAGCAACACTATGACAATCCCTAAATATATTACTTAATTTTACTTGTTCATAATACCCAAAACTTTGGGAATCCTTAATTTAGAACACACACTTCCAAAGTGCATTTTAAAGATTTTAATTATTTATTTATTTGATAGAGATCACAAGTAGGCAGAGAGGCAGGCAGAGAGAGAGGGGGAAGCAGGATGCAGGGTTCAATCCCAGGACCCTGGGATAATGACCTGAGCCAAAAGCAGAGGCTTTAACCCACTGAGCTACCCAGGCATGCCCCAAAGTGCATTTTAAACTGCTATTGATGTTGCCTGCCAAAAAGGGATAAGAGAAGCTGGTTTATTGTCAAATATGCTCAGAAGTTCTGGTTTAAAAATATTACAAAAAAAAAAAAAAAAAGAAGTTATACTCCTCCAGGACTTATCAGAACCTTAAAAAAACTAATGTACATTGTGAATCCCTCCCAAAAAAGAGTCAGTGTATAGCATATCCCACCATGATCTCATGAAGAATCATCTTGAGAGATTTATCCTAGAAACTGCTAATCTAGAGACACATGAAACACTTCATCAAATATTTGATGTTTGCTAGTAAATATAAAGGCATCATTATACTTTCTATAAAAACAGGAAACTAAGAAACACTAGTGAAATTAAGATGTAAATTCTTAGTGACATATCACCTTTGACTACTACCTTAGTATTTTTTTAATTCTATTTTATTTTTTCAGTGTTCCAAGATTTATCGTTTATACACCACACCCAGTACTCCATGCAATATGTGCCCTCCTTAATACCCACTACCAGGTTAGTATTTTCAAAATATTCTTTTTTTAGCTTGGTCTGCACACTTGTAAAAAAACAAACAAAAAACAAACCCCCCAAATAATTCTCATTCACCTCCTTGTATTTTGAAGGATTATGTATATATGTGTGTGTGTGTGTGTGTGTATATATGAATGAAATATAAGGTCTCTGTATGAATCTGAAACCGTATCTTTAGGCCAAGTTCTACTACCATGGCCAGAGTAGCTGTCATGTATCACCAGGCAGTGGTAGTCTGGAAAAAAATATCTCTTCAAGTATCAAGGACTGAATAAAGCAAGAGGCTTGGAAACTTGTGATGGAACAGGATGTTAGAAGCTATCCTTCCCGTGCCTGCAGATTAGAGCTAACAAGGTCAATTCAATGACAAAGAATCATGAGACATTTAGACAGCTCCTCTGTGGAAGGAAACAACAAATACTTTACAAAGTACCAAGTAACATGCTTCTTGCTGTGAAGTTATGGCAGTTATATAAGTGGACACAAGTAGTTCTATAATAGCACTAGTCTGTAGAAGTCTTATGTTGTGTCATACCTGGAATGGCAAAAGGGGTTCTGATTGATTCATGCAGATGGAATTTCTTAAGGCCGTATGGAGAAGTGAGGGAGCCAATATATCAATGGAAGCAGACTGGGCAAGCGGCAAAGAAGGCAAACCAGTGTAATGACAGATGTTAGGAAATATCTGTATCACTGACAGAAATGATGGTATGAAGCAATGCTCGTTTAGCAAGATGGGGACATCCATTCTGTTCCCTTCTAGCCCTCCAGTGCTTCTTATGCTTAATATTAATAGATAGCTCAGGGTAGAATGGCCACTATTTTAAGAGAGAAAGCACTGAACAGGATGGACTATTGGGAGGGAGAGGGGTTTTTGTTGTGGACTCAGGAAGGAAGTGTGGCTGTAGGTCTCCGGATACAGGGGAACACATCCACTCTGAACGCATCCTCTCTTGTTGGGGGCGTGTCTGGAGGCAGGGAATCAGAAAAGCAAGGCTAGGGAAGAGCAGATAAGCAACAGGTAGTATGTAGCTCAGCACTTGGTCTGAAATCAAGTGATGGGATGTAAAGGGAACATCTAAGTTCACCTCTAGAATTTCCAGGCCAGATTGTTCACTAAAATGTGGAAGAAAGGAGGGAGGCAGAATTTCTCCGGGTCTGTGCACAGTGTGTTTACCTTCAGCACTCCAACACAGAGGGATAATAAGACGATGACGAGGGGCGCCTGGGTGGCTCAGTGGGTTAAAGCCTCTGCCTTCGGCTCGGGTCATGATCTCAGGGTCCTGGGATCGAGCCCCGCATTGGGCTCTCTGCTCAGCAGGGAGCCTGCTTCCTCCTCTCTCTCTGCCTGCCTCTCTGCCTACTTGTAATCTCTGTCTGTCAAATAAATTAATTAATTAAAAAAAAAAAAAAAGCTTGAGGACGATTTGCTCTTTAAGACGATGACAACAACAATGACAACACTCCAAGATCATTCCAAAGAAGGATCCAGAGTAAGTTACCATTTCTGGGATGATTAGGAAAAATTTCAGAACTGGGTTACAGTGCAAAATACACTCAAAATAATAATGTAGTATGCTTTCTCAATGACTGAAAGTTCTAAGGATGTGCTAAATTTTCTTCTAGAAGTAACAGCCAAATCAACCCATATAATCACCAACTCTACCGTCACCATCGTCGCCATCACCCTGGTCATCGTTGTAGCCAATGAGTATTATAGCACAGATGAAATACTTACCATGTGCTTATCCTTACTCTTATCCCTTTATATGAATTAACTCTCAGTGTAAACTTCCTTCAAAATTTCAGAGGACATGCCATTTCCCTCCCTCCAGTGAGATTTTCTCTTCCTCTATAAACTCAATCTCTAAAGGAAAAGAACATAATTCCACAGTGTGATACAGATATGTTACTTATTGAATTTCTTAAAGAAGATACTTTGCCTGGTCCCACCCTATGCCTCTCAGGGAGCCCAGGTTCTAGTAACTGCACACTAATCTTTATTTTGTAAAGAAACAAGGTAAAAATATAATGCCTAAAGATCTAATTTCTTTTAAGATTCACTGTCATTTGAAATACAAACATGCCTTTAGCTATGTCCTTCAAAGGGGTCAATTAATCACCTTCACTTACCTATGTCAGACTGTGGATCTTCAAAATTCCCAGAAAATAAAGAACAAATTACAAATGAATCCTACTAGTTGTGATAGCAAAGTATGAGCTGATGATTAGCACAATAGGGGTCTAAGTACATACCATAATTGAAAGAAAGATGGAATAATTGTGCTACTGGATATTTATACATCATATTCTCAACTTCCTACCTATTTCTCTTAGTCATGCCACTAAAGGTATAAAGGGTAAAGAAGGGTGATCTAGAAGGTGCTTGCACATCAAAAACCTGACTAATTCTTAAGCACAAACAAAGGTAGTGTACTTTTCATTCCAAAATTGCCTTTACCTGGTTTTATCTGAGCAACCGACGTGGCTTCCTGAAGAAGTTTTTAAATTAGGTGGTCAGTGATTTACCGCTCCGTTTTACCAATATAGATAACTGCACGAAGGGATCTAACGATGTGCTTAAGTGCACCGTAGTAGAGATTAGCTAATCACGTCTTCCTGGACACAGGGACACACACGACCAGCTTCCCCTGCAGTTGTGGTCATGTGATTGAGAACTAGCCAGTGTATGCTGAGCAGAAATTTCCAGGCCTGGCTCATAAAAACTGCCCATGTATGAACCTTCGGGCATTTTCCGGTTTGAATCCATGGACAGACATGGTGATCACGGGAGCCACAAAGGAAAGCTGAAGAAAAGGACAAGATAGAAGAAGCTTGAATGCCTCAATCAACCTGGAAAAAGGCCGACTGGGACAACTGCTTTGGACTTTGTATGAATAAGAAAATAAATTTATTTATTTATTTGTTTGTTTGTTTGTTTGTTTGTTTATTTGACAGAGATCACAAGTAGGCAGAGAGGCAGGCAGAGAGGGGGGGGAAAGCAGGCTCCCTGCTAAGCAGAGAACCTGATGCGGGGCTCGATCCCAGGGACCTGAGATCATGACCTGAGCCGAAGGCAGCATCTTCACCCACTGAGCCACCCAGGCGCCCGAAAAAATTTTTTTTATTATAACGAAGCAACTAATCCACTAAGATTTGAGGGTTCATCTCTTAGAGCAGCTAAACACAGAAGTTGGCATCGGGAAGTGAGATGTTACTATAATAGAAACCTTCAACTGGCCTGGTCGTCACAGAGGACATGGCTAGGAAATATGTTCCTGAGGCTGGAAAGAGGGAAATCTGTTATTTGGGGACCATTTAAATCCACTGTGTGCAGTGACATGAAGACCAACTAAATGCTCTGGGGAGTAGATAAGGAAAGTTAGATTCACAGCTGTGTCTATCACCATTGGCTCTAGCTGGCACATCTGTTCTCCTTCAGCATGTGGCTGGATTATACCTCTCATCATCATTTGCCATTCATTGTGGTGGAAAACTGAGCGCCAGCCGAGGGGGATGAATGCAGGATGTGTGCTGCTTTCTGGGTCTGGCCTCCCAAATCTCCTGGATGTGATACTCCACCTGCTTTCCTTTTGTAAAATGATGCACACAAGCCAGAGACCTTGAAGGCCACCTGGAGCCCTAAGATGGGAGAACGCTGGCTACACGAATCACACTTGGAGGAGAGCTGCCTGCTGATCGTGGACACCTGCTTTGGATTATATGTGCAATAAACTTCTGTTGTATTAAGACACTAAGTTTAGGATTAGAGGTAGGGTTAGGGTGTGCTAAAAGAAAATTAAGCATAAAACAATTTCAAGGCCCCAACTGCTGCTTCTATGTTCTACCCTAAGTTGCACTACGGATGATACACTAGGAAGGACAGAAATAAGTCACACTTCTTTCTTAGTCACACAACTATGAAGAATAACTCAAGGTGGTCACATCTTCTTAAGGCCACTGTTCTCGGCCTTTCAGTGTCTGCTGTAGACTGAGTCTGTTCTTTAGAAAAGATCCAACGAAATCTCAATGTGCTAGAGTCATCAGAAACGTAAAGAGGCCTCATCTGTGCCCAAGCCACTAGACTAAGTTTCTTTTCCAAAGAGTCTTATTGATTTTGACAAATGTGTTCCAAAATATATTTGACATGCACAGACATGGGGTGTTTAATGAACAGCTTTTTCTACTGAATGTCCTTTTCCCCCAGGGTTTTCTTGAGAGCAGCTTGACATGTGTAGATAATCATGGAAAAATATGGGGACTCACATTTTCACCTTTTTAAAAACGTTTTCCTAGTCTCAGAAATTTTGCCTTGGCTGTTATAAATCTTGTTCTAAATAACCAACAGTCCATATTATACTTCCACAGGGACAAGTCTCTGCAACTCTCCTTTACTCAAACTCCCATATTTACACAACAGGTGCATGTGTGCACGTGCACGTGTGTGTATAATTCAATTACATTTGCAGTTCAGAGGCGAATGTAGAAGACTGTGCTAGAATTCATGGATTCAAAGTTGAATTGTGAGACTCTCTGAAAATATGCTTTTAAAGGCATATTTTTTAATCTGATTATTACCTTTTGAGAGGGAACTGAAAGAAAAAAAATAGTAAACTATAAGCACTTTTGGAAAAATTGACAAGGGGCTTATTACTTCTACTGCTTCAATTTTTTTGGTTTTATGAGTTCCTCTGGCATTACTGGGAATTAAGTTTAACTATAATGATCTTTCACTAATGTCAAATTAATTCCAATCACTTCGAAATCCAGACTTCGGTGTTACATACTCTGCTTTCTTATCACCTCATTTCTTTTTTTTTTTTTTTAAAGATTTTATTTATTTATTTGACAGACAGAGATCACAAGTAGGCAGAGAGGCAGGCAGAGAGAGAGGAAGGGAAGCAGGCTCCCTGCTGAGCAGAGAGCCCGATGCGGGACTCGATCCCAGGACCCTGAGATCATGACCTGAGCCAAAGGCAGCGGCTTAACCCACTGAGCCACCCAGGCGCCCTATCACCTCATTTCTTACTGTATTAGCTGGATATGCTGAGACCTGGAAGAACTACCTGTAAAAGCTTATCTGACTTTATGTCCCTGGGTGATACGCCAGCAATCTTTCTTGTGAACAGTTAACATGGCAATGACCCCTAGAATGGAGCTTTGCTCTCTATTTTGAAATTAAGCCCCAAATGTTGGTATTTTCTGCAAAGTTCTCCCTCCAGTGGCAAAGGTGTTCCTATTGTATTTGACCTCAAAAGTCCACTTTCTCCAGTCCCTTCATGCAGATGTAATCTGCAGAAATGCAGCCACCATGCATCAGACCCCAAACCAGTCTGATGTCACAGCTACAAACTCTCAATCACAAAGTAGGGTAAAGAGAAACTGGAGGTTCACGTTATCTACCACTCCTGGATTTGAGAGGCTCCCAGCACTCACACTCAGAAGCTCAGGATCCTAACTGAGAACTCAGTGCCATCTTTAATAAAGGAGAGATGATATCCTTTGAGAACAACAAGGTGTCCTACTAGATGTTGAATTTCCAGAGGAATGGATGTGGGCCATATTTGTTGTATCCCTAGAATCTATCAAGTACTGGGACATAGGGGGCTTTCTGAAAATGTCTATGGGATGATGGAGTAAGAAATAAGTCAAGACATTCTTGACCAACCATTATATCTAAGATAATACAATGCAACATTTGCTGTTCCTAAATTAGCTACAATGATATGAATTCCCCATATAATGCAGAGACAGAAAACGCTTTGGAGGAAAATAATGCTGCTACAGTTTTTTCCAAGTGAATCCTGTCATGTGTGCAGGACAAGGTAAGTATAGACCCTCTGTTAAGTATAATCTCTGTGTTTGGTTTGTTTAGTAAATATGTGCCACACTTGCCATAGAAAATTCAGGTAACATAAGAAGAGATTATAAAGAAGTACAAATCCCTAAGAGCTACCACTCAGAAAATAAACAAACAAAAAAAACCTCCCACCAACATTTGTGTAAGCATCTTTCCAGGTAAGTCTTTTTAGGTATGTCCATGTTTATGATTCCTATAATTTATTTTTATTTCTGTTCTTGCTGTATGATTTGTACTTCCTCTTGTAAAATGAAGGGGATATGTGTCTTTTTAATTTCACTAGTGGTTGGTTACCTTTATAACTTTAAATAGTACATTTTTAAAATTTTATTTTAATTCCAGTTGGTTGATAGTGTTATATTAGGTTCAATATACTGTACAATATACTGATTCAACACTTCAGTGCCTCACCCAGCACTCAAGAGGGCAAGTACACTCCTTAATCTCCAGCTCCAAATTAATCCATCCACCCACCAACTCCACTCTGGTACCCATCAGTATGTTCTCTATAGTTAAGAGTCTGTTTCTTGGTTTGTCTTTCTCTCTCTCGTCCCTTTGCTCATTTTGTTTCTTAAGTGGTAGATAATAAAGTTCTTAATTTATTAAGTTCAAATATAAAATAATACTTTTCTGAAAAAAATATAAAAGACTAAGAATAGTTTACTTATATTTCCTCTCATCTCCACTTTATTGTAGCGCACCTGAGATTTATATTCCCTCTTATCTAGAGAAATTACCATTAATTGTTGTATTATAACACTGCCTTCTTTGGTACAGTTGGTATTTTTAGTAGACATTGTGAAAAATTATATGTTCAAATGATTTCAAATGCTCATTATTAGTCCATTCATTCCACAAGTGAGTTTTTAAAATTATTATCCACTTTCAGTCACTAAACTATACCTTCTAGTGTATTTCTTGAGTCTGAAATGCTCTGAGTCTTTGAATTTGCGTACTTCTATTTTCTTTCTTTTTTTTTAAGATTTTATTTGTTTATTTGACAGAGAGAGAGATCACAAGTAGGCAGAGAGGCAGGCAGAGAGAGAGGGGGAAGCAGGCTCCCCGCTGAGCAGGGAGCCCGATGCGGGGTTCGATCCCAGGACCCTGGGATCATGACCTGAGCCGAAGGCAGAGGCTTTAACCCACTGAGCCACTCAGGCACCCTCTATTTTCTTTTTATATGGATAACAGCACAGCTGGTTATAATATAATTTAAATACACAATTTTACCTCAGATTTTGTCCATCTTGTTGTGTTGTCTTTTGTGATACAATGTTGCAGAGGAAAAAGTCTGAATCCAACGTAGTCTTTTCCTTTTAATTCCTTTTACATGGATTCTTATAGAAATATCTACAGATGCTTACATTCCAACAACCTACCACAATTGTCTTTTTTCTTTTTCTAGCTTTATTGAGGTATAATTGACAAATAAAATTGTATATATGAGCAATGTGATGATTTGATATATGTGTACATTGTAAAATGGTTATCACGATCAAGTTATTTAACATTTCCACTACCTCATGTATTTATCATGTGTGTGAGAACACTTAAGATCTCCTTTCTTAGCATATGTCAAGTACACAATACAGTATTATTGTTGTTGTTGTTATTTGAAAGAGAGCGGAGAAGGGCAGAGGTGATCTCATGACCCTATAATCATGACCGGAGCTGAAATCAAGAGTTGGATGCTTAACCGGCTGAACCACCCAGGTGCCCCTACAATACAGTACTGTTAACTATGGTCACCACACTGTATATTGGACCACTGGATCTCATTCACCTTATAACTGAAATTTGTTCCTACGGATCAACATCTTCCCTTGTCACCTCCCCCAGCTCTTGGCAACCATTATTCTACTCTCTGTATGAGAATTCACATTCTTTCCCCCCTTAGATTCCACAAAAGTGGGATCAGAAAGTATTTGTCTTGTTCTCTCTGGTTTCTTTCACTTATCATTATGTCCTCCATTTCATCCATGATGTCACAAATGGCAGGATTTCCTTTAAGGTTGATTAACATGGCAGTGTGTGTGTGTATGTGTGTGTGTACATTCCATTCCTCTCTATCCCATTTTCTTTTCCCCTGATGGACACTTAGGTTTCCACATCTTGGCTATTGTGAATAACTCTCCAGTTAATACGGGAGTGCAGACACCTCTCCAAGATCCTGATTTCATTCCCTTCATATATCTCCTTCATCATCTCCTTGGTTAAATTTATTTCTAAATATTTAATTGTTTTTACTATTATTGTAAATAAGATTATTCTCCCAATTTCCCTTTCAATAGTTTCATGTTAGTATATAGAATTGCAACTTATTTCTTTACATTGGTTTTGTGTCCTACAACTTTACTGAATTACTTTATTGGTTCTAACAGTTTTTTGGTGGAGTCTTTTGGGTTTTCTATAAGTAGATGCTGTCATCTGTAGATGGAAAATTTTATTTCTTCCTTTATGATTTGGATTCCTTTTATTTCTTTTCTTTACCTAACTGCTCTGGCTGTAACTTCCCATACTATGTGGAATAGAAGTGGTAATAGTGAGCGTTCACGTTGTGTTCCTAATCATAGAGGAAAAGATCTCAGTTCTTCATCATTGAGTACGATGTTAGCTGTGGGCTTCTCATAGTATGACAACGCATATTCCTTCTATATATAACGTGTTGAATAATTTTATCATGAAAGGATGTTGAATTTAGTAAAATGCTTTTTCTGCATCTATTAGGATGATCTTATGATATTTGTCCTTTATTCTGTTAATATGGTGTATCACAGTTACTGATTTTTGTATGTTAAACCATTCTTGCAACACAAGGATAAATCTCACTTGAGCGTAGTGTATAATCCTTTTACTTGGTTGATATATGTGCTTTGCTAGTATTTTACTGAGGATTTATGCATCTATGTTCATCAGCAGTATTGGTCTGTAATTTCCTTTTCTTGTAGTATCCTTGTCTGATTTTGATATCTGGGTAATGATAGCCTCATAAAATAAATTAGGAAGTATTATCTCCTTTTCAATTTTTTGGAAGAGTTTGAGAAGGATAGGTATTAATTCATCAAATGTTGGTAGAAGTCATCAATGAAGCCATCTAGTTCTGGACTTTTCTAATATGGGAGATTTTTTATTTAGGACTCAATTTCCTTACTTGTTATTGCCTTATTTTGGTGTTTTTTAATTAAAATATTGCTTTTTAATAAATATGCCTGAAACATCTTGACTCATTTTGATCTACAGATTTGGGCCTGACTTTATGTCTCTTTTGTTGTTGTTGTTGTTTTTGGTGGGGAAGGTTAATTTATTTCTAAAAATCTTTTTTTTTTTTTTTTGGTCTGATGGTATAACCATAATCTATAGGCTTGTTATTCATTTTTTGCCTCAATATCTATAATCTTTTGTCTAATTAAATAAGTTAACACAAGGTTAGTTTCTCAGACTGAGTGCTTGAAATATTAACCATTAATAAAATTAATTGCTTTAGCCTCTCCTTTTTTCCTCTATCCAGGCTGATTTCTTGGTCTGGGCTCTCCCTATTACTGACTCAGCTCTGCAGTGTTAATTCTTCACTTCGAATTTCTAATGAGTTTTTAATTTCTGCAATGGCAATTACTTTCTCTTCAGTTTCTTTCCCTAATACGGTTAGCTCCCTTTACACCTAATTCTCTTGTATTATCATGTCATCTTTGATCTCTTCCTTCAGAACATTAGCTGATATGCTTTAAATCTTATTAAGTTCCCTCAAGATGTAAAATACTTTTCCAAAAATTTCTTCTAATTCTTTGTGTGTGCTTTCTCAAAATGTGTTCTTAAATAATCTCTTCCATGCCAGTCTCTGTTGTTTTACTTTTGGGACATTTTTGCAGACACTTAATATAGGTAAGTTATAGTATGTCTAGGTATATTTGAATAGTGAGGGTTAGTCCATGCAAATCTGGCTTTTGCCCCAAACAAAGATGGGTGGATTTTCCTTTAAATTCATCCTTATTTCTCTGTATACTGTTTGGGAAATCTCTTTAGAATATGAGCTTGGAGGGCTAGAATTTGTGGTTGCTACTCTTTAAAAAACAAAAAACAAAAACAAAAACAAACAAAAAACCTTTCAAGAAGGAATTTGTAAGGGAAGGGAGAAGGGCCCTGGGTAGTTATGGTCAGGAGATTGTCTTCTCTTTCCTCCACCCACTAGTCTGAATCCCCAGCAACAAGGACCAGCTCCAAAAAACTGGAAATGTGCCCTGGGATTTTGTAGAAAGTACCTCTGAGATTTTGACTTCTTTCTCTACTGGGGGCAGAGTGGCCAAACATTTTGTGGTATCCTTGTGGTTTACAATTTAAGAATTTTTCCTAATCTCCAAACCATTTCATTTTTTGCTGACTTTTTGGGTAGAAACATTTGATCCCTAAAGATATGTCTCTTAGCTGGCCAAAGAGGCAAAGTGGTTAATTTTTTTGTGCCATTCAAGGGAAGGCGTTGAAAAACTGTCTTTAGTGGGAAGGAAGAATTTTGAATTATTCTACATCTTCCTTGAAACTGCCCACACCTTGAATACTCCAGTCTCTCAAAATTAGAGAATACCGGTGACAGTGTATTCAGAATTCTTTTCTAAGACTCCCCTCATACTGCAGCGATCTCTCCAAAGAGGAACAATCTCCCACGTGCTTGTCTTTCTTTTAATTTGATATAAATTATTCTGCAGTGATATTGAAAGTGTGCAGCATGCTGCTGAGAACTTTCTTTAAGATGAAGATGCACTTAAACAAGTATTTATATTACTCCTTTCTATTGTTTCAAAGCTTCGTAAGAGAGGGACACTATGAGCTTACATATAAAATTATCATTTTTTTCTGGAAGTTTTCCTGACATTTCTTAATACTCAGAAAATGTTATAAATGAGAGGGAGACAACTGGGTATATCAGAAGAGGAGAAGTTTCATTGACGTCTGCTGAATGAACTGTTCCTAGATTCTCTCCCAAACCCCTGTGCTTGTTGGAATCACTGCCTGCCTTTCCTTTCTGGAACTGTCTCGTCTGATCCTAACTGTCCCTGAAAATAGGCCTTTTCATAAATCCAGTGTCATTCCTACAGATCAGGAGCCTACAACCCACAGTGTTTCTTATGGAAAATTTATTCCTTATCCTAACTCTGCCATGCTGCTAACAAACACCTAAACCAACAGGCTCACAGTTGCCACCTGAGGACTCTGGACCAATTATCATCAGGACTGTTAGTGCTACATTTAGATGTCTTGTGCCATTTTGTGGGCTGGCCTAAAAAAATGAAATTCTATTAATGACCCATTATGGGGGAATGCATTTTTTCTAAAAGATGACAAAATAACTTATGAATGAAATATGTTAATAGTTGGGCACTTGTCTGTATCATGCTGTTGTTTTGTGAGAATTCCTTTATCTCTTACAAGATATAAGCCTTTTAAATAAAGGGAAAATACTTACCTTCCCTCACTTATTCCTACTTACTTTGCAGGAAAATCACTTCTCTAAAGAGTTGGCACTATTTTTTTAAAGGGTTTCATTTTTAATAAGTTTTTTTACTCATCATGTTACTACCCTCAACTTGTTCATTTAACAATAATTCTACCATTACAAGAAAAGTGAGGTCGTGGGAGAGACCATGTAGCGGTTTCCAGTCTCCAACAAGGGCTTGGCAAACATTTCAGTGAATATTTAAAGTTCACTGTGCAAGAAAATACTTAAGAAGCCTTGGACTTTAAGAGGGAAAGATGTAAAACCTGGGAATAAACCTAACCAAAGAGGTAAAGGATCTGTACTCGAGGAACTACAGAACACTCATGAAAGAAATTGAAGAAGACACAAAAAGATGGAAGACCATTCCATGCTCTTGGATCGGAAGAATAAACATTGTTAAAATGTCTATACTGCCTAGAGCAATCTACACTTTTAATGCCATTCCAATCAAAATTCTACCAGTATTCTTCAAAGAGCTGGAGCAAATAATCCAAAAATTTGTATGGAACCAGAAGAGACCCCGAATCGCTAAGGAAATGTTGAAAAACAAAAATAAAACTGGGGGCATCATGTTACCTGATTTCAAGCTTTACTACAAAGCTGTGATCACCAAGACAGCATGGTACTGGCATAAAAACAGACACATAGACCAGTGGAACAGAGTAGAGAGCCCAGATATGGACCCTCAACTCTATGGTCAGTTAATCTTCGACAAAACAGGAAAAAATATACAGTGGAAAAAAGTCTCTTCAATAAATGGTGCTGGGAAAACTGGGCAGCTATATGTAGAAGAATGAAACTCGACCATTCTCTTACACCATACACAAAGATAAACCCAAAATGGATAAAAGACCTCAACGTGAGACAGGAATCCATCAGAATCCTAGAGAAGAACATAGGCAGTAATCTCTTCGATATCAGCCACAGCAACTTCTTTCAAGATATGTCTCCAAAGGCAAAGGAAACAAAAGCCAAAATAAGCCTTTGGGACTTCATCAAAATCAAAAGCTTCTGCACAGCAAAGGAAACAGTCAAGAAAACAAAGAGGCAACCCACGGAATGGGAGAAGATATTTGCAAATGACAGTACAGGTAAAATTATTTTCCAAAAACAGTAATTATCAAGTAAAAACATAATAATAAGACTTAGCTGAGAAGTCATTTCCTCCTAGAAACTTCTTGTGACCCTTTGGGTTACACCAACTCCCTTGGGCACCCAATGAATCCTGTGTATGATTCTGTCTTAGCACTCCCCACAGTCTTTGTGATCATCTGCTCACACATGTCTTTCTCAGTAAACAGTAACTCTCACTTATGGTCAGACAACACTCTACTGATCTCTGTACTCTCAGTGCCCAGGTGCACTCTCTCTTTCTCTCTCTCTTTTAGGTTGTCTCTAAGCTCAATTTTATATCAGAGCCATCCTCTAGGTTTTATTTAGTAAACATGTGGTACATAATTCTCCTAAGATGCTAGGAGAAAGAATCCATTAATGTTCATGTTTTCCAGATAAGGAAACTGAGGCAGAGCACAGTCGAGTAACTTGCTCAGAGTCATGCAGTTGGTAAGTGGCACACCCAGGTGCTCAGTGTAAAGGTTAATTCTCCCTTGGAGGGTAACTCAGAGGGTCTATACCTTAAGTCTGTAGACAGAACGTTTTTATGCTACTCTAAAGCCACTAGGCATTCTTCTTCTTCTTTGGCCTCCTTCTCAAAATAGGGATATGCAGAAGCCAACAGTGTGGTTATAATTCACACACATTTGGATTTTACTACCCCTAGGTCCCCAGATGAGCTCAGAAGAAGCAGGAGGAAGATAAATGCTAACATTCCTCCAGTGGCTTGTTCTTCCAACAGCAGCAAGCTTTCTGAGAAGCCAGCAGGCCCCAAGTCTCAGATCTGCCTAGAGGCAGAGGGCTGCTGGGATTTAAAGCCTGTACTTATGGACTTGATGACCTTTTCCTCAGAGCAAGAGGAGATGTTACAGAGCAAACTCGGAGCTTTGCACTGTGGCCATATCCTCCCCACTCTCCAGGTTACCATCAGACAAAGAATGAGGTGATGGGGTTACTACAACAGGCTGTTCCTGAGAGACACAGTGCATTTTTCACTATGACTTTAGCTTGAGAACTTCCAAATGGCCTTGTTGAACTTTTCATAGACGTGCACTGGAATCTAAGACACTTTCATTCAACCTCCCTTCCCTCCCTCCCTCTCTCCCTTTTCTCCTTCCTTCCTTCATTCCTTCCTCCCTTCCATCCTCCCTCCCTCCACTTTCTCTTCTCTTTCAGTTAGGGTCAGATTTGCACCATGGTCTGACAAATGTGCTTCTGTCACAGTACAGTTCACATCTTTGTATTATATCCTTTATTATACTCCTTATGTATTTCAGACAGGAAACTCTATATCCAATTGTCACCAACAGTGCTTAAACACTTAATAGAAGAAGGGAAGTGCTCTCCTATGGACAAATTAATTCATTACACAAATATTCAAGCCATTAGAAACTATGCACCATTCAAATCTTCTCGAAAAATGGTTGACAAGTCCCAATGGCTTGTGAATGGCCTAAAGAAACCATCATTGTTTGTGTGTGTGCATGTAGGAGTCACTACCAAGTCTCAGGAGAAAGAGTCTATAAGGTATTCCCTTGACTCAGGACAAACGGTTCATGTGATGTTCCCATGTCCCTGCTTTAGGTCCATCTATATTTATAACCCAGGACAGGGTCAGTAATCTGGAAACCAGACTCAACTTCCTTCCTATGTGAGTCAAATGAAGCACAGAAACACAATATTAAAGTAAGTTCAATATCAACCCTTATAATCTCTAAAGAATTATTAAGGATTTTTAAAAAAATACTTTTAGACAGTATTCTTAAGGAGTAAATGAATCCACTTGCTTCCTAATTCCTCTGCCCCACCCTTCAGTTGATGTCTGCATCAATCTGAGGACAGACGGCCACCAGGAGGGCATGACCTCCCAGCCTCTTACCCACAGGTCACAGTGTAACTGTGACATCACTGTTATTAATAATATTATGTGGTGTCCCCTTTTTACTCAAATGCTCTAGAAGATCTTATATAAGTGTGCTGCATACTTGTTTCTGAATTTGCTAAATAATGCCAAATCATTTATAACATCTTGGATGCAGCTAGAAAGTTTGCTACTAAATTTATACCCCATTTCATGGGGGGAAAAATCACATCCATATCAAATAACATTTAGCAAATCTCTGCACCTGCGAAACTCTATACTTTTCATCAGGGTTACTTAATAACCTCTCTGAGGGGAGATGGCACCTGCTCAAGTGGAAAGAGCGCACAACAGTTGTGGGTCAGGACATCTGAATTCCAGCACTCTGTCCCATACACCATGAGTTCATCACCTGCATGAGTCACTTACTTTCTGGGGTAACCAATCAATCAAGAAGCCTAGGGAGAGTACTGCTGCTGTCCCTCTGAGGTAACGTCCCATGCTTCTAAGAGAATGGCCCATGCAAGGTTTTGTGCTTCTCTGGTCTCTTCATCCCATTGTTCTAGGGCTGCCATAACAAAATGCCACAAACTGGTTGGCTTAAAGCCAGACAAGGGTATTGTCTTACCATTATGGAGGTTAGAAATCCAAAATGAACATGTCAGCAGGGCCATGCTGCCTCTGAAACATATAGAAGAATTCTTCCTTGCGTCTCCCTAGCTTCTGGGGCTTTGCTGACAATCCTTGGCATTCCTTGGCTTACAGCTACAACACGTCAACACTGTGGTGTCCACTGCTCCTTCTGTGCCTGTGTCTCTTCTCTTCACATAAGAACACCAGGCATATTGGATTATGGTCCACCCCAGGGACCTCAGCTCCACTTGATTCTATCAGCAAAGACCCACTTTCCAAATAAGGCCATAGTCACAAGAACTGAGGGTTAGTTATTTAACGTACCTTTTTTGGGAAAGACAACTCAACCTACAACATTCACTAAGATTGGAAAACTGGTCTCATTGAGTTAACTATATTTGAATGTGTTCCTCGAAATCTGTTTTTTATGCCTTTTACAATGAACTGGTTGTAACTGACGGTATCCCATATACATGTTTCTAGAATTCTGAGCTATCTTTGTAACTTCTCATTCATGACATAGATGCATTAGCAGCAATTTTTATTCCATTAGACATTCTTTTACCTTTTTAATACAACTAAAGATAGATATACTATCCAGGCAGCTCAAATCTCAAGAGACATTTTAGTCCTCATGCTTCTATTAAAGTGTCTCCAATATCTTATTATACCAGGTGGCCAGGAAGAAGGGCTTTTTCTCTCTTTAATCACAATTTACTGTGAACAACTTTTATAATGGCTTGCATCCCAATATTGCAGAAGACTTGAATTGACCATAAGTGAGAGGATGATCAGTTTGGTGCATCTGGCAGTGTTGGTAAACCAGTGGTAGCCAAGAGTTTGTAATTTATAACAACTATAATTTGTAACAATTTCTTCCTGTAAGAAATTCTTGGGGGGGGGGCGCCTGGGTGGCTCAGTGGGTTAAGCCTCTGCCTTCGGCTCAGGTCATGATCTCAGGGTCCTGGGATTGAGCCCCACGTGGGGCTCTCTGCTCAGCGGGGAGCCTGCTTCCCCTTCTCTCTGCCTCTCTACTTGTGTTGTCTGTCAAATAAATTAACAAAATCTTAAAAAAAAAAAAAAAGAAATTCTTGGAGGGTAAGATGAAGCTTGGCCCAGTGAACTTAGACGGAAAGAAAGTTCTGGTCATATAATAGAGAGTTGTTGAATACTCAGTAAGTTCAATGCCTCTGTTTTGCCTCCAGGTCCTTGGGTCTGAAGTCTGAGATCTGTGGTAGTGGGGGTGGTTCACTCAGTATTGATCAAAAGAACTATTTTATGAACACTAAGAGACTTTCCATAAGACACTAAGGCACAGAAAGTATCTGTTACTTGGGCATATCCAGAACTTCCCTCAGACCTGGGCAAGATGGGTCTGGCATCTGGTTTCATCAGGCTCTGGCTCGTGTTTCTGGACTCCCATCGGGTGAAGGTTCCACACAACTAGGGGAATGGGTCACCTCACACTTATGCTCTTAATTCTATGCCATACTTTTGGTAGATAGAGAAGTTCTCTGCCCAAACAGAGTTGATTCTACATCTATGGCCTTCCAAGGTCCAGGCCCCTAATTTTTCATCATGATGGCAAATGGCTCATCAGTATACATACAGCAGGCTTGAAGGGTAGCCAGGGGTGGCTATTCATTGAAGAGGCGGTACGGATAGTGCTTAGATAAGCAGAATGGCAACGCCTGGGTGGCTCACTTGGTGAGCATCTGACTCTTGATTTTGGCTCAGGTCATAATCTCAGGGTTGGGAAATCAAGCCCTGAATCATGCTCTGTGTTCAGGACAGAGTCTGCTTAAGATTCTCTCACTCTCTCTTTGCCCCTCCCCACTTAGTTGATCTCTCTAAAAAAGAAAAAAAAAAGATATGCAGAATGGAGCATCCATACATTTTTGAGATAGAAAGAGAAGCAGGAGTAGGCATCAGGACAGTGAATGGCACTCCAACCATCATGGAAATCTGAGGAGTGCAAAAATCACAAATAAGAAATGCTTCCCTGTCATTAAATGAAGACAGACTTGTCAAGATGGGAGGAACATATATCACTGAACTTTTTTTTGCTTGACTTATAACTCAATATTTAAGCCTAGAATATGAGGGTACCTATTTGGGCCCCTGTCCTGCAAATGTTAAGATTGGGTCTAGAATTAGTTGAGGTCCTTTCTCCTCATTGTGTTTCATGGTGTCTCCTTATCCTCATGGTGCCTGCCGCTAGTCATCACTTTTATTAGAAAATAATGGTTACTAATCATGTTCACATCTCTACCTAACATTCCTCCTGCAGTGAGTATTATTATTGGAAGGTATTATTGGAAGAATGATTTTCATTTCCTTTTATCTTAACCAGATTCTATAGTTCACACAAATCAATCAAATCACCATGGAGTTCCAGCTATTTCCCTTTTAACTTATGCTGGTTTTTTTTTCATGTTCAATTATGCAATATACAGTACAGCACATGATTAGTTGTTGATGTAATGTCCAGTGATTCATTAGTTGTGTATAACACTCAGTGCCCATCACCACACGTGCCCTCCTTAATACCCATCCCCCAGTCACCCCATCCCCCTCTCCCTCCCATCTGCAACCCTCAGTTTGTTTCTTGGAGTTCAGAGTAGCTCATGTTTTGTCTCCCTCTCTGATTTCTTTCCATTCAGTCTTCCCTCCCTTCCCCTGTGATCTTCCATGCTATTCCTTATGATATGAAACCACATAATAATTGTCTTTCTCTGCTTGACTTATTTCACTTAGCATAATCTCCAGTCCCATCCATATCAATGCAAATGGTGGGTGTTAATCCTTTCTGATGGCTGAGTAATGTTCCATTGTGTATATATATATGGGCCACATCTTTACCCATTCACCTGTTGAAGGACTAAGAGGCAACCCATGGAATGGGAGAAGATACTTGCAAATGACATTACAGATAAAGGGCTAGTATCCAAGATCAATAAAGAACTTCTCAAATCAACACCCCAAAAACAAAGAATCCAGTCAAGAAATGGGTAGAAAAGAACAGCCTCTTCTCCAAACACTATGTACACATGGCTAATAGACACATGAAAAAATGTTCAATGTCACTAACCATCATGGAAATACAAATCAAAACCACAATGAGGTGCCACGTTACACCACTAAGAATGGTCAAAATTAAGGCAGGAAACAAGAAATATTGCTGAGGATGTGGAGAACAGGGAACCCTCTTACACTGTTGTTGGGAATCCAACCTAGTACAGACACTCTGGAAAACAATATGGAGGTTCCCCAAGATGTTAAAACAGAGCTACCCTATGACTCAGCAATTGCGCTACTGGGCATTTACTCCAAAGATACAGAGGTGGTCCAAAAGAAGGGCCACATGCACCCCCACGTTCATAGCAGCAATGTCCCTGATAGCTTAACTGAGGCTGTTCTGACTTCTGGTAAGACCTGCCAGAACCACTCAGAGATGAACCCACTTCAAGGACCACGGGATGGGGACTTGCACAGAAGCCCCTGTCCCGGAGCGTGCAGCCGCCAAGCTCCCCTCGCTACTATATTCACTGGAGCCTTGGCTTTAAATCTGACGTGGTTGGGATCTTGAGGAAAACATGCTTCTCTCTCTCTCTCTTTTTAAGGAAAACATGCATGTTAAGAAAGACAAGACTTGGCTTTATTATTTACTTATTTTATCAGGTTTTTTTCAATGAAACCTTTTACAGAGTTTTCCCACTTTCCATTTTGCTAATAAACAGGTTGCATTTTTTATATCCATAACGCATTAAGATAAAAAACTAAATGTTATTAATAAGATCCAAACTGATCTTGACTAGAATGATGCTCTTTAATGGTGAGGTGATCTAAATATCCCCAGTCAATATTTACTAACATGTGGACAAATCTGGCATTGATAGAAAATATAGAAAAAAAGGAAATTCAGAAAATTATTTTAAATTCAGTGTCTAGTAACCACTCTTTACTTTAGAACATTGGAGAAAATACAGCAGACCTAAGAAATACACCATATACATACATGGAAGCTTCTTTTTCCTCTATTACAAGCAACTTGGGTTTCTTTTGTAGAAGAAGTTTGGAATTAATCTAGCTACACCATGTTCAAATAAAGCTATTAGTCCTCAAGAACCAGGGTTTGAAATGATCGCTATTCACGAGGAAACACTGGCTCTCCACCAAAAGGCTGGCATGGACCCATCAGCCACACCACAACTGGAAAATGCTCGTGCCATGTGTCTGATGATTCGTATCCTGTTTAATGCCCCCAGTAAGTTACATGCTGTTGTCTTCATTTCATAACTGAGGAAACTGAGATTCAGAAAGATTAATAATCTGCCTCAGTTTTAAGAAAAATAGATAGTGACAGTCTATTCAGACTAGATACGACGCCAAAGCTTCGTCTCTCTTCAACAGATGGAACCGCCTCAGAGGATAACCCGCTTCCACAGAAAACACGGGGTTATAGACACTCAAGCTTATTTTCTTATAGGCCTGGAGACTAGAGGTCTGAAGCTGGTCTTATGGGGCTAAAATCAAGTTGTTGGCAAGGCTGCTTTCCCTCCAGGGGTGCAGAAAAGAACTTCCCTTGTCTTTTCCAGCTTTTTATTTTTATTTATATTTTTTAAAATTTTATTTATTTGTTTATTTGAGAGAGAGAGAGAGAGAGAGAGAGATCACAAGCAAGCCGAGAGGCAGGCAGAGAGAGAGGGGGAAGCAGGCTCCCTACTGAGCAGAGAGCCCGATGCGGGGCCCTATCCCAGGACCCTGAGATCATGACCTGAGCTGAAGGCAGAGGCTTAACCCACTGAGCCACCCAACCGCCCCTCTCTTCCAGCTTTTTGTGACTGTCTTGGCTCCTTGGCCATTCTAACCTTATATCCAGTCTCTCCAGGGGCGGCTTTGTCACAAGGCCTTCTCTCCATCTGTCTTGCATAAGGACCATTTTGATTTCACTGTCCCGCCCTCCCTGGGAACGCTGCTAGCTCCCATCTCAAGGAGAACTGATTAACAGCTTTAATTCCCCCACCATGGAACCCAGTGGATCACAGATCCTGGGGACTGGGGACAGACAAGTTAGGTAGCCTGATTTTTTTTTTTTTTAAGATTTTACTTTTTTAAAGTAGTCCCTACACCCAATGTGGGGCTTGAACTCACAACCCTCAGATCAAGAGTTGCACTCTCCACCCACTGAGCCAGCCAGGCACCCCAGGAGCCCTGATTCTACCAAGCCCTGGTGGATGGCTTCTTTTCCTGGTGAAACAGAATGCCAGTCTCTCTACCTCTCTCTGTGTGTCTCTCTTTCACCTTTCTCCCCTCCTCTCCCTCTTCCTCACATGCTTACCTAGACAACCAATTCAAACTCGTGGGCAGAGAGAGCATAAAATACACATACAGAAACTAAATAGATTTTCCGAGTCACACAGGAAATCAGACTTTACCTGCCGAGTAACAGGTTAACGGCTCATGTATGTTGAGTATTGATATCAGACACCTTTCTAAGCAACTTACATGTGTTATCTTACTCTCTCCTTCAGTATCCTTATTCAGTAGGGACCGTTATTTCTCCTGGCTCGTTTCACAGATGAGGACACTTGGGACAGATTACTAGACTGAGTATGGAGTGGAAAAGTCAGTCCTCAAACCAGCCTCTAGACGCCCACACTGAGCCCCTCGTGGCCATGCTGTTGGCCCACACTGTGCGGTTTCACTCTGATCTTACCCGTGAATCATCACTGAGCCTCCCCAGGGATGTGTTCGCCCTCCACAAACATATAATACACAGCCGCCATGGCCAACTGGTCCAAATCAGTTCAGTGTTTCCCTGAGACCCTACCGTGTACCAGGGCCTGGATTAGATGCTGGGCACACAAATAGGAACAAGCAAATGTCCATGTTCCTTACTACCTTCTAGTTTCCTAGGGAAGATGAAAATACCATGAGATGTTAATTCAGTGTTTTAAGGGCTAGGACAGAGGTATGCAGAGAACATTCCAGAAGCCTAAGGCAGAGGTTCTCTGCCAACATTGCTGAGGAGAAAAGGAATAGGGATTAAGGTTTCCAGGTAAAGAAACACCTGATAGGGATCTTAATGCCTGAATACAAGGTGAAGCAGGGAGGAGAGGTATTTCCACTGAGGGGTAACAGCAACACTGAGGCCCAGTGGCTTGGGAAGCATGTCCCACCCATGGAGCTGTATGCGAACCGTTGCCATACACACTTTCCAAAACCACGGCTCTCAGTGCACCTTCTCTATACAGATGAATGATGAAGTCACTCCCCCCGCTGATGCTTCATGTCAGGGTTGGAAACCATCTACTTTATTTCAAAATTGGCTGAGATGATTTACCTGAGGGAATCCCACAAGAAACCTGCCTTAATTCTTAGCAATTCCCAAGAAAAAGTATTAAAGAATGGCTCTCCCTTGAGACAAAGCAATTCTCTCTGGAGAAATGGTCTTAAAAACTTGAATTTTACTGCATAGTGTAGCTGCTTTTTTTTTTTTTTTTTTTGACAGTACACTGATTTCGGAAAATGAGTAGAAGGAAACTGCGCAGCTGAGCTTACACAGCCTAATCATGTCATCTGTCTGCCAGAATAAGACAATTTTTCACCCTAATTCACACCATCCTCCGCTTGATTTGAAAGACACCTACATAAACTCCAGGTGTTTCAAACATGTATCCTCTTTCTTCCTAAAGGCATAGGAATCTGGAAGCGAAATCCATGCTCAGGAAGCAACAGCACTGAAAAATGCCTCTTGACACATATTTAGAGTTTCAGGAATAAAATGAAGATTGATGTCATACGGCGAAGTAGTTGCCCAGAACTCAGTGAAAATTGAGGCCAAATAAACTTTCTAACCAAAATAGCATCCCCTCCTTCTTGTTCTTAGACCTCCCTCCTCCTTTCTTGGCCACACAAAACAAAATTTCAACTCCTACCTCAAATCCCTACAGCGAGGTTATGCGGGAAAGACACCCACCTTCCAGTGCGAGCAGACACCTGCTGGATACTCCCCATCATGACCCTGTAGGTCTCTGCTTAATTTGCTTTAGTGATTACTAACCACAATGACCGTAGAAGTTAGAGGATTTTCCTAGGGGAGTAGGAAACTTGTAAAGTTAATTTGGCAATTTAAAATTCCCATCATTATTTGTTGAAGAATATAGCAAATACCAGTTTTAATACAATGTACCTTTTGGTCACCTATTATTTCTAGACTGACTACGAATATATTTAAATAATTCTATCCTTGGAGAGCCTACCTAATAAGAAGGTGCTCACTGCTCGCTATTATCATCATGAGGTTTTTGACACATAAAATATATATTAAGCATCCACTCCTCTACGCTCAGAAATGTTCTATGACCTACGGCCGCCCGGCTTAGCAAATGTGTATTGATTTAATGGGCATGACAGAAATAAAAGTTGAAGACAGGCCTTGGTCTCATTAGACTTATAATAAAATTAGGAAAAGAATATATACAACAGGACTCATAACTGATCCCAAACAACAGAAATACAACTAAGTGCTCAAGTGTGATTTGGTTAGGACAGCTCAGCAAAGGAGGAGACCGTCTGCAGAAGAGTCAGAGGGAAGTACACGGCAGGATAACTGTGTAAAAGGCAAAACCTCTAGCTCTCAAGGTGGCCAAGCTCCAGTGCTGCTCCTTCCCTCTCTCAGACTCCAAATGCTGGAGATTTCCAGGCTTCAGTCCTCATCATTCTCACTTCCATCTGCATTCAGGTCGATAGGACACACAGCAATGATTCCCAGCTAATGTCAACCTCCCCTTTGAGCACTTGATTTGAAAATCTGACCACCTACTGGGCAGTTCAAATGTATAACATGCCCTAAACAGAACTCTCAAACTCTCTCAAATATTCCCAAATATCCCCCGGTACTTCCCCAGTATCCCACATATCCAATAAAGATGTCCAAGTCCAGCCAGCTGCTTTGACCAAAACCTAAGAGTCATCCTTGACCCTTCTTTTCTTCTTTATTGTCCATATCCAGTTAATCAGCGTAATTTGTCAGCATCAAATTAACTCACTGACTTCTCACCCAGACCACTGTCCCTGCCTTTGTGCAAGTCACCATTCTTTCTCTCTCAGCTGCCTTCCCTGTTCCCACTTCTGCAAGCCTGCTATCCAACAAGCAAAGGTATCTTTTCAAAAACTTAAATCAGCACTCCACTGAAAACATTCCAACTGACTTCCCATTACTAACCAAATAAAATCCAAACTTTCTTACTATGCTCTGCAAGACTCCACTCTAATAAATCATGAACAATTAATCCTATCAGTCTGGCACATTATGACCCATGTTAAAAAAATAGTGTAAATTAAAAAAATGGCATGCATATCATATGTAGTAGGGTTAAGAGTTTTGTTTGTTTTTAGTTTTATATATGTAGGCTATGTGAGTATTTGTTTGCAATGCAAAACGTATTTTTTTAAAGATTTATTTATTTATTTGGGGATTGGGATGATCCTGAGATTATGCCCTGAGCTGAAACCAAGAGTTGGGTGCTTGGGGCACATGGATGGCTTAACAATCATGATCTCAGGGTTGTGCGATCAAGTCCCACATCAGGCTCTGCCCTGGGTGTGGAGCCCACTGGAGATTTTCTCTCTCCCTCTCCCTCTGCCCCTCCCTACATTCCTGTTCTGTCTGTCTCTCTCAAATAAATAAATCTTAAGGGAAAAAAAAAGAGTCAGGTGCTTAACTGACTGTGCTACCCAGGCATCCCTATAATATATATCTTAATATGAGTAGCATCTAAAAAAAAAAAAAATGTTTGTAAGCCCTTGACCTACATGATCTGGCTCATGCCCACCTCTCCAATCTTTTCTCACACCACATTCTATCTTGTTTCATTGCACCCCCCACTGACCTTCACTCTAGTCCTAAATCAAAAAACTCATCCTTGCCTCAGGACCTTTGCACATACTACTTCCGCTGCTTGCAATGATTTATCTTCAGATTTTTACATGGCTGGTTCTTTCTTATTATTGCTCCCAATTCAAGAGTCAACCCTTAATAGGTGTCCTATCCAAAGTGAAACCTTCCTTTCTGTGCTGTGCCCTCTGACTACCACATCACCCTATTTAAACCTCCTCTTGACACTGTAGCCATATCATTTTATCCATTCACTTATTTGTTTGTACCAGTTTCCTCCTCTCTTTACTGGATTGTAAACCTCCGTGAGTTCAGGGGTTAGTTACATTCATCTTATTTACCACTTTGCCTTCAGTGCAAAGACAGTGTTTATAGTACAGAGAGTGTTCGGTAAGTATTTGTTGAACAGGAAAGGAAAGGAAAGGAAAATGAAGACCAATTCTCAACTGAGCCTTAGCAAGTGAGATCCATGGTCTCTCCTGGACTTCTCAGGGTTCCACTGAGAGATGGGGAAGCAGTGGGATTAGTATTCCAAACTCCTCCCTTTGGCTTTGTTTCAGTCCAAGAGGCCATTCATTTCAGCACGTTAAACTGTTAATTATGGGGCCTGCCTTCTCCTTCCATTATGTAGAAAGGATAAATAGTTATTATTAAATAGTCATTTAATAGGCAGTGATTTCTTTCAGGGCAATCACTATTAAAACTACACAAACACATACATAAATAAAGCTATTTATTTAAAACTAGGACAGACTGACTAATTGGATTCCATTTCTTTTTGGTCACTCTCATGCATACTACCTGCGTAGAATAAGGAGTGCTTTTTTGCTCTTCCTCAACTGATTTCTTAGCTCATGCAAACATGCGCACCACTGCTACGATCAAAATAACTCTTTATTCTAGTGATTTACTTCCAAGACGGTGACTTATTCTCTGGCATTACTGATTTAGTTAATATTATTTTAGGCACTAAGTAGTTTTATAACTCATCGTAGAGAATTAGCCAAACTGATAATTTTATATAATACACATTGTATAGCATTGTTTTCCCTGGATTTTCATTGAAAGTAGATGGAACGTGGTTCATTAAAAATTGATAGGAGCAGAAGATGAGAAGCCAATTATTTTGTGCCCTGGTTCTAGCTCTCGTCTTAATTAGCTGAAATGTTTGGATAAGTCACTTAAATTCCTTGAGCCTCACTATTCTCATCCGTAAAATAAGACACCAACTTAGGTTTAAAAAATCCTACTATTTATTGGGAGTTACTGTACCCCAAGAGCTATTTTAAATCAATCCTTAGTTAATCCTCACCCAAATCTTCTAAAGTGGGTTGCATTAATCTTCCCATTTTCAGGGGTGCCTGGGTGGCTCAGTGGGTTAAAGCCTCTGCCTTCGGCTCAGGTCATGATCCCAGGGTCCTGGGATTGAGCCCCGCATGGGCTCTCTGCTCAGCTGGGAGCCTGCCTCCCCACCCTCTCTGCCTGCCTCACTGCCTACTTGTGATCTCTGTCTGTCAAATAAATAAATAAAATCTTTAAAAAAAAAAAAAAGAATCTTCCCATTTTCCAAATGAGGAAAAGGAGGCAGACAGAGTAAATAACACAGATGGTTCCTCGGTGGAGGTGGTTTGAAGCGGGGTAGTCTGAGTCCAGAACCCAGTCCCTTATTCACCTCTGTTTCTACAGCATCTACAGTCTCGTCCATCTCTAGGAGCTACACTGACAAGCTTTGAATCCTTGCATCTCATGTCAGCTCACTGTATACTTGCTTCATTCATCCAGCAGATTGCAAACTTTTTTTTTTAATTTTATTTTATTTTCAGTGCTCCAAAATTCATTCTTTATGCACCACACCCAGTGCTCCTAAATGGAGAGAAAACAGCCATGTTTGAATAATCAGGGGCATTCAGCCTGGTACCTTCCATGTGGTAGGATTCAACGGTCACTTTAAAATTTGTCAGTGATGGAGATCGATTCAGGCTACAGTTTTGAGAAAAACTAGGTTGAATCTAAGGTCCTTTTTGAGAGTCTATGATCCAGGTGTTGAATTCTCTTCTTGAAGAGACTGACTGGGTCTACATGAACTCACCTCTGACCTGCTCTTCAATCCACTGCAATGTGGTTTTCACCCCATTCATGCCATTGAAATTGCTCTCGCCAAAGTAAAAAACAAACTTCAAGAGTTTCTCATCCTCGTTTACCATATTGTCTGAGGTCATTTGATGTTTCTGACTGCTCTGTTTTTCTTACAGCACTCATCTTTCCTGGACTGGGTAACACAGCACCAGCCCAGCTTCTGTCCCACCTCCCAGGGTGATATGCTTGGTCTCCACTTCAGGATCCACTCTCCCTACCTTGTACCTGTAATATCAGCCTCTCCCAAGGCTGAGTCATAGGCCCTCCTCTACTCATGTCACATGTTATCCTCTGAGCATTGTATTTGCTTCCTTGGCTTTGCTCTATCATCTAAACACTAATGATTTTTAAATCTATACCTCCAGTGTGGTTCTCTCTCAAGAGCTCCAGACCTAGTATAATGGTAAAAACTGAGAACTTACTCTAAGAATACTTCAGTCTAGATAGTGCAATGTATGTGTGGAGTGCATGCATCCAAATAAAGAATCCATAATCCAGGGACAGATAACTAACATTTGAAGTTAACTAAGGATCCTTTCCAGAAGTGGCTTCATAACTGTTTCCTATTATAGCAGTGTACCCCAGAGGGCTCGCTTAGATGCCAATGTTTGAGATAAAACTTTGTGAAATGAGAGCTCTCCAAACTGTATTTCCGGCTGTAAAGATCCAACAAGCCCAAAAGCCCATCCCTTCGAAGCATCATTCAAGGACTAGCCTTGACAGACCTGCGTCTTCCCTCTTCATGAAGAATGCTGTCATCTGAATTGACTCTCTAAGTCAAGTGACTGGTCCTACCAGACACAAAGTTTAAAAGAGATTTCATGCATCTTGAACACCTACTGGATATGCTTTGTAGCTTAAGTTTAACTTGTCCCAAGCCAAACCGATCATGTTTGCATGAACTTGCTCTTTCCCTTGAAGGTTCTTTTATATTCTCAGTGAATGTACCCGTATTTGCTCTGGTCTGAACCAGACATCTGGACATTACTATTAATTTGTCCCATTCCCTCATCTCCCACATTCAACCAATTACCACATTCCATCAACTCTATCACCTAAATCATCTCTGATCTACCCATTTCTCCCCATCTCAAAGGCACTTCCCAAATCTAAGCCAATAATTCTTCTCTTTCCTGGGTTAGGACAGTGACCTTCTATCTGCCTTTTTCTGTCACCTGTCTTGGCCCTTCTACTCTCTTCTACTTTATTCTCTATACATCAGCGACTCATAAAACGGAAATCTGTATTCTGATTATACTGTATTTAGTCATTGTAATATGTGGGTCATATTCAAAACACCTAACTGTTAATAGTATAGACACCAACTAGTCAGAACAAATGCTAATCTGTTAACAGTGAGAAACCACTGTAAACACCACTTGGAACAAGCCAGGTTGTGTGACCCCATCCCTATTAGTCTGTGATGTTGTAGCTTGGGCATGTCAGTGTCAACCTTTGTACCCTTAGCACCTAGCTTGATATACACTCAGCTACTGTTGAACAAATGAAAGAATTCAATCAGCAAGATGGTATTTTCAACCTGGCTTCTAGAACCAATTAGCAATCTAAGTTGGGGGAAAGGAGTAGTGTGGGTTTAAGAAACAGTCATGTAACACTGTTAGGCTCAGTATTAAATCACCCCTACTGCTTTTGTAGCCCTAACACTGAATGCCACATTCCTATCCTACTGTCTCATTCTCTTGTCTCTGAAGGAAGTTCTTCCCCTCATTCCTCCATCACTCCCCAGTTTCCTTCTTAAGAATTGGAGATGTTCCAAACCTCAAGACTCAGCTCACGGAAGCCTGCTGATGGACTTAGTGCCCCCTGTTCTCAATTATGTATCAAGGTTCAGTTAAGTCCAGCTCTACAAATGTTTATTGACAAACTTTTGGCATACAGTGAGGAACCAGAGAGCATGTGCTCTTTCCCTTTAAGGAATCACACTGTACATTGGTGGAAATGAGTATGCAAATGAGTTGTTTAAGTAAAAAAGTATTCTCCAACAGGAAGATTAAACTCATAGGTAGGGCATCAGTCTAGTGCAGCCCTACGGACACTGAGAACACAAGTCAGATGAGTTAGTATAAAGGAAGACAACAGAGGCAGAGCTCCAGGGACTTCCTTACCGCATGTCACTATTTCATACTATTTTTTCTATTACACAGAGGATTACACAATAGTCTCATCCTCCAATACGAAGGGTCTTTAAGAGTCTCAATCCATCTCTAGGAAGTGCTAAGATAGAGACATAAATAGGAAGTTACGGGGCACACAAGAAGACAATCACATTAAGGAGGAGAGGATAGGCTACAGAAGAGAAGACATTTTAGAGGAAGTGCCAGGTAAGGTAAGTGTTGCGGGACAAATGAGCCAGGTGAAGGCTGGAGGAGCTGGGAGACACAGGCAACCCCTTTGGTGAGATTCTTTCATTACATTTAATCAGATCTTCAATACTTCCTGCTAGTCTAGACCATCATCCCTTATCTCTCCGTTATCTATTCAATCTGCCATGTTGAACCTTTCCTCACTGCCTACTGCTGAGTCTACACCACCTCCAAGGTTTAGGTAGCTTGCAAGCCCCATCCTTGGCTGTGTCCCAACATTCATCCCGTGGAGGCTGGTCTGCTCACAGTTTCTACATGCACTGGGGCACCTGGGTGGCTCAGTGGGTTAAAGCCTCTGCCTTTGGCTCAGGTCATGATCTCAGGGTCCTGGGATCCAGGCCCGCATCGGGTTCTCTGCTCAGCAGGGAGCCTGCTTCCCCCTCTCTCTGCCTGCCTCTCTGCCTACTTCTGATCTCTCTGTCAAATAAATAAATAAAATCTTTAAAGGAAATAAGTAATCACCTGAACTTCTTTTCATCATTAAACAAATGTCAGCTTGCATCATCATGATCGTTCAAAACCTCATTTAAAATTCTCTTCCTTAAGGAGTCTTCCACAGTGGACGGAACATGCAGTTGAAGGCCTCCTTCCTTCCAATTTTTTTTTAAGTTTTTTTGTTTTTTGTTTTTTTGTTTAAGTAATCTCTACACCCAGTGTGGGGGCTTGAACTCATGACCCTGAGATCAAGAGTCACACTTCTTCCGACTGAGCAAGCCAGGCTCCCCAGGTGAAAAGTGATCAATGCATATTATTTAGAATTGTGTATTCATAAATATATATTCAAAGACAATAGGTACCTGTATGCCCAATGATATTTAATGTCATTCAACCATGACTGTTAACTTCTCAGCCTAAGGTATTCAACCTTTCATTGCTTCGTTGGTACCCGTCATCATCTCAAATGTCTGGTACAGCATCTACACAGTTCTGGGCACAGTGGCTCATCACATCCTCAGTTTTTATCTAGCCTTACTCCGTCACAATTTCTCATCAACATTAGATGACTGGTAAAATCTGACCAGAGTGAGCAGAGTAGGAAATTACTTAACTCTCTTGATGGAATTTAATAGTTTCAAAGAATTAGAGCATTTCATATGGGAACAATATCACAACAGATGACCTGAAACGGAAGTTGTTTCCCCGAGAATCTGCAGTTCCTGAATTGTCTCTTGAGGCTGTTCATATGTTTTTCAGCTCTTTCTGAAAAGGAAAATTAACAAACGCGATCCACTTCTTCCTTCATCACTCTTTGCTCCCCCATGAATACACGGGCGATATTTCATAACGTGTATCCCATAGACCACGGATCCTTCTGAGGCTTCTTTTGGAAATCGCTTTGGGAAACACTGCCCTGGACAGCCCTGGTTTGGACATGCACGCTGAACACTGGCATGTTAAAGTCTGCACTATCTCAGGGAATAGTCTAGTTTTACTTTGTCAAGCCCCTCATTTCACAAGTGTAAGTGAGAATGGATTTTCTCCCTCAACAATATCCCTGGACACACTACTGCATGGCACACAGGATCGGGAAACGCTGTCTCTGTTGTCCCCTCCATTGAGCTCACAGGCTGACAGAGAGGTCCTGTGCAGCCTGAAGCATTTATTTTCACTTTATATAGAAGCATAAAGTAGCAAATATCTTGTTGTTGTCTATTGTATTCGAACACAGAGCAGAGTTCTTCAATGCAAAGTGTTTACTTCTAGGACCTTGTGGAGTTTCTCCCGACTTTAATAATTGTAGCAGTTACTGCTTAAATGCAAAAGAAGCAAAAATAAAAATAGAAATTCTAAGAAAGGAGAACGCTAGTACTGACCCAGCATGCTGCACTCCAAGCAGACATTCCATTACGGGGCTGACGGCGAGCATAAAGGGGATGTCCAATCGCTATACACTCACTCGATATTCTCCTTCATACAAAGTCTTGTTTCTGGCTTGGATTAGGACCCAGCCAACTGCCGGGAGGAGCTGCAGGCTCCCGCACAGACATTCAGGGCAGAATTATAGGTTTGCAACATGGGGATCCCAGGGGACAGGTGATTTAATTAACAGGCCTCAAAGAGACTATTTTAAACATGGGACCTGTTCTCTCTAAAGGCACAGGATTTATGTGGCAGTCATTTAAAACAGCCTGTTTTCATCTGACGTTCTTTTCTTTTGAGCATCCTCTATTCCCAGGATCTGCTTAAAAGTAGCAAATACCTAGAGAATTAATAGGATCTCAACGTTACGACTTTACCGAGTTTCAGTAAAGGTGATTATTCATCTCACTGTAAATTACTGCCAATATTCAAAATAGAAAAAACAATCACTCACAAGAAATCATAGGTATAAAAACTCAGATGTTGATCCATGACAACCTTCTGTTTTTCTGTCTGAGCACCCCGACTCAATTTAATATTCTTTTTCACTGAACTCATGGACTGAGTGTCTTCCTATTTTCCAATGTGGAGCAATTTCTTGCTATTATATATTATAATAAATTATATAAATAGCATATTTATGCAACCATCCACTTGGCAAGTAGTCTTGACAGTCAGGCACTGGCCTGGTTTTATAATACACTTGCAAATCCTAGCGTACTGTAATAAATGAAATCATCATTTGCTTTTGGGACCCAAGAAGAATTTACCTATACTGAAGAATCTAAGAGATCTAATCTCTTAGACAGGGCAACCAGTACTTGAAGGAAAGCAGATAAGGGGGCAGGGTGTGCATTTTGTAGGTTAGCATTTTTCAAAGATTCTGTTTCAGAATCACTGGAAGTGTGTGTTTAAGATGCAGACTCATAGGCCCAAGCCAGACCATCTGGGCTCATGGCCCAGGAATCTGCATTTCCAACCAGTGCTCCTGGTATTCTCTGTGCGACTAAAATGTCCTAGGAATTCTCCTCAAAAGGCCTGGCAGATGGGGCTCTGCACACACGCCCTTCAACAGGACGACCCCCACTCTCAAGTCTTTACTGGGGCACCTGCGCGAAGGCTTAAAAAAAAAATGGATTTTGGTGCTAAAGTGTTTTTGAAAATCACCTCTTTTCAGTGTAACAGCAGCAAAAAGTCCCATCTATGAGACTATAACTTGACCCACCGTATTTTAAACATGGCACAGTGGAGTAAGCATGGATTTCAGAATCAGAAAGATACACAGCCACTACTCACTAGTTGTGTATGCTTGACAAGCTAACGCATCAGTCTTGGTTTTCTTATCTATAAACCTGGGACAATGGCAGGGATAATGACAAGGGTTGTTCAAATTAAGAGACTGACAGATAAATACTTGGCCAAGGAGTTGGTTTACACTGCATGCTCTCCAAATTTTAAGCCTCACCCCTCCCCAATTTTGCCAGCTTTCATAGAGTAGCCATAGAAAATTTCTTTTTAGGGGTTCTCTGAAACTCTGTTCTTGAAGACATTGGCCTTCATGTTCGTGAAATACCCAGTGTTAAATTTCTTATAGAACGGGATACTAGGATCGAGTTCCTTATTTTGGTTAAACATTGTTTCTATTTATCATCAATAGGAATTATTTAAACTACCACATTTTCCTTTACCTTAAGTTACCACAAAGTTAGGCTACAACATTAATACTCAGTAACAGAAACATGTCTTACTCTCTCTAGATTGCTTATATATATTTTTTTTAAATGTACTTACTCAACTTTTTTTTAGCCATTCAATAGATTTCTTGAGAGGGTGTATTGTCAAGCAGAAGAGCTTGGGTGTAAATAAACCTCATTTCTTGGCTGAGTGATATTGGATGAACCATTTCTTAGCCTCAAACTCCTGAAGTATTAAATTAGGCTGATAATAGTACCTCTTTCTTAGAATTGTTGTGGGAATTAAATAAAACAAATCATATGTAGCACTTAGAATGCTATCTGGCAGTTTGGGATGCACTCTAACAATGCTATTTAGTAGTATTTTCCACACAAAGAGTAGTTGCTGAAGATACACGGTAAAAGGGCATGTGAACTGCCCCAAAGCTTACATGAAAGTAAGTGTAATATAACACATAAGTTATAAATGAGTAATCTAGTAAATGATATTCTCCTTTATCTCATGCAAGAAAACTCAACTACCACCTTGATATGATCTTGGTATCACTGCTAGCTCTGACCCATCACCCAAGGGAGCCTTCCTCAGCCTCCTGGAGACTGTCTACATGAGCGAATGGATGAGCAATCAGAAATACATACGCATTGATCCCTGTCCCCTTGACCTGTGTTATGAATATCAGTAGACTTCTGAAGCATCTAGTCCATTCTAGGATGGTCCCCACTCAAACAGATCACCCGGGAGAAAAGGAGGTACTTCTAGTCCTGGCTTTCTCTGTCTCCCTAGCATGAGAAATGCAGATGAAGGAACTACACTTGTGGTTAAGTGGTTAGCTGAACAGCTCACTCTGTTTCCTTGTCTCTACTCACACACCAGGTTCGTTACCATTAAAAATCTCCATGTGAGATCTTGATTTAATATTTTCATTTAGCAACACTGTGCTCTCAAGGCATAGTTCTTACAGCCTTCTAAGGACCCTCATCTCTTCAGAGGAGCCCAACTATCTACTTCTCTTCTCCTGCTCTTAAATAATAATCACCATTACATCTGAGGCCCACTTTAAAGACACTCATGGGAGCTTTTAAATTACAGCATTTGACTGACTCAGGAACAGGAACACCGTAAGTGGAATTTATTTTATTGTGTGGATCATTATTGCAAGACTTCCTGGCAGTTAAGGTGAAACTGAATGGCTTGTCCTTTACTTTTCTTGTTGTGGGAGAAAATAAGATAGAGTCTTTGGACAAAGTTGGTTGTTAAGGAGTCTCTGGGATCAGTGAAATAACCGATTTGTGGTGGAAAGAGAAGAAACGTTTCCTTCCTGGATTGAATATGGTGGGTCCAACTCTGCACATCTTGGCATCAGAGGTTTGGGTTTTCCAAAGGGCTAGGCTGATAACTGCTGTGTGAAGGTGCTCTTGAGTGCTATTAAGCCTGAATGCTCCCTCTTCCGGGGACATGCCACAGCAGTTAAATGACGCTAAAGGAATGATATCTATGACGTATTGGGGCTTGACTTAGTTGCATCCTCCTTTCTACTGTAACATTTTTGTGACATTGTATTATGATCACTGTATATCTCTCTGTCCCCACTAGCTGGAAACTTTGTAAGTATCAGGATTGCACTTGATTTAAATCTGTATTCCCTGATCCCATTTTGGCATTCAGTAGACCCTCAATCCATGTTTGTTAAATAAGCAGAGACTGCATGATGACCACTGAAAATGACCTCTCGAGGGCTCTGAACACCTACACACACAGTTAATGAACATTCATGAGAAAACTGAGAAATGAGAATTTTTTTCTAAGAACAACGTCAGAAAAATAGGTTAATAATTAGAGATCGTTATAATCAGAATAATAAAACAGTGCATTTTCTGTAACTCACTTCTGGCCAATACGTTTGCTGCAAAGGTAACTGCTCACACCTAAATGACCTAGACACAGTAGGATGGACACGCTGAGCTGAGAAGATCGAATCGTGAGAGTGAAGCCTCACACTGAGGTTTTTAGAAAAGCAACAGTATAGAAAGCAGCATGCTTGAGAGCAGCTCGTGAGTTTTGTTATTCTCTAGCAGCACACAGCAGATTGAGGTTAACACACACACACACACACACACACACACAGAGTTTGTCAATCTAATACTCTTTAAAGACCCATATGACAACTAAAGCTAAAGGAACATGGACACCGTGGACCTCCTTTGACTTGTCTTCCTTATTCTGCTCTATGAGAGCCAATAACCCCCTGAGCATTTACCAACCAGCCAGATGGTACAGTAATACACTACGCATATTCTTGTCATAACTACTCTCACCCCCTTTTTGCAGATGAAGAAGCAGAAGCACTAACTTAAAAGCATTATCACCTGTAGTGCGTGCCTTGAAATACTGCCAGATGCTCCAAAGATACTCTAGTACCTCAGAGTAATAAGCAGGAATGGGAAAATCTGCTAATGCAAATTACCAGTAGAACCACTCCATCTTGGCAAATCTTCCAAGTATTAAAAGTATTACATGAAGGGGCCATCCTACTGAGGAAAAGAAATTATAAACTGACATTGGGGAAGTGGAGAGAATGTAACACCTGTCCCATTCATTCCATTTTTCATATGTGGTTTTTTTGTACTACTGAAACGGTAAACCATCCGTGAAGCCATGGGTGAAAATGACATTCTGGGCTGTATGAAAGTGCAAGAGAAACATACTTGTTCTCAGTTCCTTGCTGACTTATTTCTGAGATATGTGAATTTGTGCTAGCCCAAGGTACCCTCGATGTGGGTAGAGCTCCTAGATTGTCAGCACACTGAAATACCTTCTTCTCCCGTCATTTACTTGGTTACTGCCATAGACAAACAGGGGAATAGCTTCTGTCCCAGAAAGTCTTTCCCACACCTGCTGCCCACATCCCTCCCCAGGCCAGCAGTCGAATCTCACAGCCAGCCAGCTTCTGGCTTGACCATCCGATGTCTGTGCGAGACCAATTATGCGGTATTCTGAGTCCTGCCCCACTGGTGTAAACGATACGTGCCTTTCCTCAAGAACAAACAACTTCTTTACTTAAAAACTATATGAAAATCAGTTAAAATGTAATCACTGATGTAGGGGTGGATCTGGCAGAAAAGAACAAGAAGTGATTCTGATGTAAAGTTATGGGTTTAGCATTACATATAAAATTATTTCACTGCATTATTCCTAGATAGACCTAGGGAAATAAGCTGAATCCAGAAATGGGCAAAATGCTGTAGAAGGTCAGTGACACAGTTAACTCAATAAAAAATAAAATGAAAATGAAAAAAGTGCCTTTGACAGACCCGGACCAAGACCAGGATATTGAAAAATTACACTGTAATAAAAAGTAGATGACAGGGGAAAAAAAAAAAAAAGCAAATAGAATCTGTATTAGGAGCAACTCATGTATCGTAAGCACCTTATACTCAGTGAGTATGTAGGTATGTGTATTTATAGTTACATATTTATGTGTAATATCCATACTTCATACACACACACATGCACACACATGATCATTTAATGTTTATAACAACTTTATCAGAAAGGTATTCTTTCCTTCATTTCACTGATGCATAAATTGAGTCCAAGATGTACTGCGTACTTTGCCCAGGGACACACGCATTAGGCAGGTTTCCCTGAGGATCAGATGACCTCGTCTGCCACAACACAGGGTCATCCAAAGAAGGATGACATTCTCTCTGCTCGCAGGGAGATTACCAGCACACCTGCTCCCCGGCCCCCAGGTGAGGGAGCAGTGGGCGGACCCTCTTCCGTGCCTTCTGAAGTCTGCCCACTGCCCTTTCATCTGGGGGTCGGCACAGCCGAACTGGCCACTGTAACAAAAGGTAAACTGATCAGTTGCTTATTGATAATGTGCAGTTTTATTGCAGGCAGCCCAGTAGCCCACATAAACCCGGGGCGTCTCCACAGCTTGGCAGTATTGCGAGAGAGTCTCCAGTCAAGAAGTCATCGGAGTTGGGCAAACAAAATCGACTCGTTTCTGATCCGACACTTCTAGAAGGTGGAGAATTCGAGGTCTGCCAGTGTTAGTCAAGCAACTGTCTTCAAACGCCTGTGCAGAGCTGCTTTTAAGTTCGCCTTGACCTTGTGATGACCTCACAGAATGCTTTACCAAGCCGAAGAAATGCTGTTTTCCACACAGCTGTGAGTGGCATAAGATGATGCCTTCTCGGGCCTTAGTAAGGGCCAAGTCAAGCTGGCAAAGGACAACCCACTATGGGCTGAGCTGCCCGCTGGGAAGCAGGCACAGGAGAAAGCCCAGACAACAGGGAAGGTGAGTGGGGAAAGGGGGGTATTTATATTAGGCACAGAATTTGGCAAGTTGCTGCAGGAAAATACTATGGGAACAGCCCAATGGGGGTCCACGTCTGTGGGGACTGGCCCTTGAGGACAGTGGGAATGCTCTTTGGTTAGAGGAGAAAATGGGAGAGAATCCGTAATATCCACATAACTCAGAGGGAACAATGATGAGCATAAAAATTCCCACTCTTCTCAAGAATTCGACAAGAGCTTTGGGTTTCCATGAGGTGCACTTCCTGGGGAAAATGAATCAAACGAGCTCGATTGCCTTCCTCTTACTGATATTCATTTACTAAACATGTATTCTCAAGTCATCTTGGTTACAGGTGGCATTTCCTAGAAAAACCTGGCATTTATGGCTATTTTCAGTCTTCGATCTCTGTAGGAATTTCAGCTTAGTTTGTCGCTGGAGGAGCATACCACACACTGCCATTCTAGTTTCCTACTTCCCTTTCCAGATGGGGGATGTTGGACTGGACTGATGACATCCTAGGTGATGGGCTTAGCTCGGAGCCAGCATGCCTGGTCAGATATTTTGAAAATCATCACGAATACGAAAAGATATCCATTCACCCTTCATAGCATTAATTTAGTAGACCGTCATGGTTTGTGTTAGAAACTGGCCCTAAAGAGAAGACTGGTTTACGAGGAATACAGAACATGGTTGCGTTCCCGAATTTCGAAGTTGCTATTCTGCACCCGTGTTACTTTGCTGGAGCATCATAACAAAATACGACAGACCCGATGCCTTCAACCATAGGGACATATTTTTTCCTGCGGCCTCTCCCCTTGGTGTGGAGATGGCCCCCTCACTATGTCCTCAGGTGAACTTTTCTCTGCATGCACCTGTCCCTACTCTCTCTCTCTCTCTGTCCCCTAATCTCTTTTGATAAAGATACCCATGCAAAACAGTGCCTTAGAGAATATGTATGAGATTAAGGATAAGTCTAACTGAGCAAACATATGTTAGGCCTATGTTCAAGTCTTTTTTCCATATTCACTAGCAGCGTGCTTTTGGTCAAGACACTTTTGTCCTCTGGTTTTCAGTTATTTTGTTATAAAATGGCAAAAGAATCAGCTATGCTTCACTTTATGTGCTAAATTAATTTTTTTAAAGATTTTATTTAACAGAGAGAGACACAGTGAGAGAGGGAACACAATCAGGGGGAGTGGGAGAGGGAGAAGCAGGTTTCCTGCCGAGCAGAGAGCCCGATGTGGGGCTCGATCCCAGGACCCAGGCATCATGACCTGAGCTGAAGGCAGACGCTTAATGACTGAGCCACCCAGGCACCCCATGCTAAACTAATTTTAAGGTATAATTTTAAGCTATGTATTTTAAGTACGCATGAAAGCATGCTGTGCCTCTTAAATTTCCATATATTCCTAAACTTCCTTATCTGATTAAATGAACCAGACCAAAGCAAAAACAAAAACAAAGACAAAAAACAACAATTAATAATCAAAGGTCCAATCAAGAAACCTGGGACAGATGTTGAAGCGTACACTCTTACTCTCACTGTTCAAAGTCAATTAATCCCATTCTGAAGGACGTCCATCCTTAGATGAACACGGGACTTTACCACCTACCCAAATGAAGGCAAAAGTAAAGGAGAGAATAAGGATGGAAAGGAAAAGAGAGAGAAATGAGGAAGGGGGAGGGAAGGAAAGGGGGGAGGGAGGGAAGGGGGAAGGAGGGTAGGAGAGAAGGAGAGGGGGAGAAGGAAGATCTTCATATTAGAAATGAAGTGCTCAGGGGCGTGGGTGGCTCAGTCAATTAAGCATCCACCTTCGGCTCAGGTCATCATCTCAGGGTCGTGGGATTGAGCCCCGTGTCCGGCTCCCAGCTCAGCAGGGAGTCTACTTCTCCCTCTTCCTTTGCCTTCTCCACCACTCGTGCTCTCTCTCTCTCTCGCTCTTCCCCACATCAAATAAATAAATAAAATCTTAAAAAAAGAAATTTAAGTACTATACAATAGCTATTCTTAATTAGCATTTTGCAGTTCCTGAAGAAATGATCGTCCCTTTCAGATGACACAAAAAGAGTGAAAGTTGAAATCACTAGTTTAAGACCTGGGTAGAACTAGAAGCTAATATTTGTGACATTTTCAGAAGTCATCAAACAAACTCACAGCACATCTGAGAAGTTAAGCTGAAGAGAGGTAAACTAAAACTTTCCTTAAAATATCACAGCACCAGACACCCAGGCCTCGAGAAGCAACGAGCTGAGGGAACAGCAGGGCAGAGGGCCCTGGGACTGGTGCGTGGCCACAGAGACCCAGCAGCGAGGCTCCTTCAACAGCAGTCAGAACCTCGTCTAGCCGAATGCTCTCTTCCATTCTGCCGGGAACATGGTGGGATGATGGGCTGTGTGAGGCTTCGATGCAGCTGATCCCACAGCAGACTCTCCATCCCATGAGAAGCTGCCACAGGATTGCTTTCTACCCACCCCTCTGGTTCCAGCGAGGCATGAAATTTTGCACTTTGTCCTTCTCTGGGCAAGGCCGCAGATCATAGAAGCACTCGGCTGCAGTGTGGAATTGACTTCTCAACTATAGGATGACTTGCCACCCATGGCCCGTGTCATCTGGTCCCCTGGGTTTGGTGGTGTTCTGGGGAACAGGGATGTCGGGAGCTGACACCATGCTAGCCTTGCTTTTGCTCTCTGTGTAGATAAATACTTTCTGCAAACACTTAGTCTTGCTGTCCTACTAGCCAGATCTATGGACATGAGATAAGCCAAGTGTTTTTTTGTTTGTTTTTTAAAGATTTTATCTATTTATTTGAGAGAGAGAGAGCATGAGAGGGGAGAAAGTCAGAGGGAGAAGCAGACTCCCCATGGAGCTGGGAGCCTGATGCAGGACTCGATCCTGGAACTCTGGGACCATGACTCGAGCCAAAAGCAGTTGCTTAACCAACTGAGCCACCCAGGGACCCCAAGCCAAGTGTTTTAAAATATCTGCAGGCTTCATTGTAATCAGGTGTGGTAAGACAGGCAGAGACAGAAATGACGGTCAAGAATGAAGACATTTTTACTCACAGTTCCCTGCAGCAGGGGGACCTCTACGCCACATAGGGCCACACAGGGAAGTACCAGGGTCAGTCAGGAGGCAGAGAGGGTGTGGGGGAAAGCATGGGGAAGAACCTCATTGTCATGTTCAGGGGGAAGCCAAGGTAAAATGAGATCAGCAGAATCAGGATTGCCTGGTTTGGATAATTTCAGGAGGCTGAGGAATAGGGGCTGTCCTGAGTTGTCCGGCACTGGCTGTGGCGGGCAGTGGCCCGGGAGTGGCAAAGCTCTGTGACAGTCAGACAGAGCAGGGGGTGTGGGGTGAGGGACTTGGATTGGCTGGTTTGCATGTGAAAGGTACTGGCAGGCCAGACCTTTACTAGCTCTGGGGGTGGCAGTGTCTCCTGGTAGAAAGGCCCCAAGATGTCAAAGTGTCAGAAAATACAGGAAATAAAAATATGGCTAACACACCATACTAGTAGCAATCACCGAGCTTTTGCTTAAGGACTGCTTGACTGTTCAACAATAGATAAATAAAAAAAATTAGGGGCACCTGGGTGACTCAGTGGGTTAAAGCCTCTGCCTTCGGCTCAGGTCATGATCTCAGGGTCCTGGGATGGAGTCCCACATCGGGCTCTTTGCTCAGCAGGGAGCCTGCTTCCTTTTCTCTCTCTGCCTGCCTCTCTGCCTACTTGTGATCTCTGTCTGCCAAATAAATAAGTAAAATCTTTAAAAAAGAATTAAAAAGCATTGACTTGGCATCTCTGTATGTGGGAATACAGAAGTGGGTGAGATCCAGTCCTAATCTTAGGGAATTTGCAGACCAAAATTAACAAAATAGAAAGGAACACTGGACACACAAAAAATTAGAAGGGGATGATCATAAATATAAGAAAATGAAAGTGATTTTTAAAAATTTAAGAAAAAAGTAATGCAGAAAAAAGTGTTTTAGAAGCAGGAAAATGTATACAAAGCTTAAGTTGTCTTTGAATTATGTAAACCCAGAACTCTTTCTTTCAATTAAAACTATATTACCTGTAAGCTACAAGTTTAGAATAAAAGTGTAGAGTTTAAAATTATTGGGGGGTATATAGGTAAACAGGTATTAAATTCCATCATTTGCTCTCTTGATTCAAAAAAGAGAGTATAAAAAGCGTTTTCACAGCAAAGGAAACAGTTAACAAAACTAAGAGGCGACTCATGGAATGGGAGAAGATATTTGCAAATGATATTACAGACAAAAGGCTGCTATCCAAGATCTATAAAGAAGTTCTCAAACTCAACACCCAAAAAAAACCAAAGAATTCAGTCAAGAAATGGGCAGAAGACATGAACAGACACTTCTCCAAACAAGACATTCAAATGGCTAACAGACACATGAAAAAATGTTCAACATCAGTAGCCATCAGGGAAATACAAATCAAAACCACAATGAGATACCACCTTACATGGGTTAGAATGGCCAAAATTAATAAGACAGGAAACAACAAGTGTTGGCGAGGATACAGAGAAAGAACCCTTACACTGCTGGCGGGAATGTAAGCTGGTACAGACACTTGGAAAACAGTATGGAGGTTCCTCAAGACATTTAAAATAGAGATACCTGCAACCCAGCAACTGCAGTATTGGGTATTTATCCCAAAGATACAGATATAGTGAAAATAAGAGGTACATGCACCTCAATGTTCATAGCAGTAATGTCCACAATAGCCAAACTGTGGAAAGAGCCAAGATGCCCTTCAGTGGATGAATGGATAAAGAAGATGTGGTCCATATATACAATGGAGTATAATGCCTCCATCAGAAAGGATGAATACCCAACTTTTGTATCAACATGGGTTGGACTGGAGGAGATTATGCTGAGTGTAATAAGTCAAGCAGAGAAAGATAATTATCATATGGTTTCACTTGTATGTGGAACACAAGGAATAGTGTGGAGGACCACAGGGGAAGGGAAGGAAAACTGAATGGGAAGAAATCAGAGAGGGAGACAAACCATAAGAGACTTTGGACTCCGGGAACCAAACGGAGGGTTACAGAGGGGAGGGGAGCGGGGGTATGGGGTGACCAGGGGATGGGTATTAAGGAGGGCACATGTAGTGATGGGCACTGGGTGTTATACACAAGTAAAGAATCATTGAACACTACATCAAAAACCAATGATGTCTTACATGTTGGCTAACTGAACATAATAATAATAATTTTTTTTTTTAAAGAGCATATACTTCCCATCCTGGCCAGTCCTAGAAATTCTCTTACCTGCTGGTACCTGTGATTCCACAAGATGTGCACTGTTATCAACTCCAAGAAATATTTGCTGAATTACTGAAGCTGAATCATTAGCTTTCTCCAGGTGTGCGTATGTGTGAACCTGTCTTTCTATATACTGTTATTCCTTTCTATTTCCGAATAAATTTAGGACTGAAACAAATACTAGTACAGGAAGGCCACTGCTCTAGGGCCAGTAAATGTCTTCAGATGGGTGTCCCCTAGGATCCCAGCTAGGTAGCCTGCATATGATCGTCATTTTCAGGAAGCAGGCCAGGGAAGGGGGGACAAAGTCTAAGTTCAGTAACATAGATTTCCATTTACTTGCCTTTTCTACCCCAACCCTCCTTACTGGACCTGATATTCTCATATCAGAAGATTCCCCAAATAATCATAAAATAAAACTCTGACTTTGTTGAAAGTTGCATAGGGCCCAGTTGCTCTAGATCCATTCTTCCAATGACTCCATCTTTTTTCAGCCCTACTTCTTAACTAAGTCTTGCATGGCACAAGGTTCTGTGGGGGAAAACTGGCTCATTTCCCACTGGCGTCTCTGTTGGAAACTGGGTTACAGTTAAGTCTACTCTACTAAGAGTGGACACTTCTCTTCCATCACTTCCCTTATTCCAAAACCAGAAAAAAACATTTGCATCTGTCACCCATTTTTTCCTTCTCTCCTGTCCTCCTTGTCTTTGTGGATTAATGCCTTTTAAACATTCCTTTATTGCCACTTTTGTGTGTTTGAGGAAGAGCAGAAGACGAATTCTACATGCCAATCTTCCAAGTATAATGAGGAAGTCCCAGTGCAGTCAGGTGGAGCATGCCTTCTGATTTTTGGGTCATGCACGCGTTTCACAGTGTCTGACCCTAGGAGGTGCTCAACGAGAACTCTCACTAAACAGGCAGCCATGGAGGACAAATGTATACTTTGACTACAAAGTGACATAGACCGGTTTGGCTTCATAAATATTTTCTGAGCACATATTCCATATCAGGACCACAGACTGGATATGAGGGCAAACAACAACAACAACAAAAACCCCATGACTCTTGGGGCACCTGGGTGGCTCAGTGGGTTAAAGCCTCTGCCTTTGGCTCTGGTCATGATCCCAGGGTCCTGGGATCAAGTCCCGCATCGGGCTCTCTGCTCAGCAGGGAGCCTGTTTCCTCCTCTCTCTCTTGTTCTGTCTGCCTCTCTGCCTACTTGTGATCTCTGTCTGTCAAATAAATAAATAAAATCTTAAAAAAAAAAAAAAAACACAAGTCTTGCCTCCCATGATCCATATTGTGGCGGAACCCCCTTGGAAAGTTTCAAAATTCCAAAGTCTACAAAATTACAGTGTGAACAAGAGTGTACCTCACCCAGGCTCATTCCTAGGGTTGGTTTTTAGCATCTGGGAGGAACAGAGAGCTGCAGAAACCGGATTACAGTCAGATAGTTTAAAAGTTTATGGCTGATACCCGATGGGATTGATTTTCCTTCATAGACGCCATCTTGATTGTTTGAGTTGCTACAACTAGAAAATAAAAGGCAGCTGAAGAACCCAATGGCAGAAGCAGATGATTAGCTGTCTTTATATCTTAGCTTGTTTTAATTTTAAGAGGGGAAAAAATGGTGCTTTATTTTGGTGTTTCAACCTAAAGGTGGAAAAATGCCACTTTAAAAGGAATTTTTCACCCAAAGGAAAAAAAAATACCCAAGTTTGGTGCCAGGTACAAAGAAGCTCTGGGAAATAGTTGAGATTTGAGGACAATTATAAGGAACGCGTTATTCTAGGCTCATGACCAGAAAAGCAGGTTAAGCTAACTTAAGTAAAGTGGGAATTTACCGGCTCGGTAGCTGAAAAGTTTTAGGAACCACTGGATCCAGGTGCTTAAAAGTTGTTTTCAGGAGCAAATGGCTCTGCTTTCTTCTGCACTAGCTTCCTTTCCAGACATTTTTTCTCTTTGAGGTTTACATCTGGCACCTTAGCAACACGTGGGAACAGAGAGTCTTTTCTAGCAAAAGCACCAGCCGTGAGTTTCCGATTTCCCAAGCCTGAGTCATGTTTGCTCCCCTCACCCTTGATCCAAGGATGAGGCTGTCCTCCCTCACACCACGTGGACTGAGAGCCTGGTGAGGTAGTTACCCAGCGGAAATCTGAATCAGTGGTGCCAAGAAAAGAAGGGATGCCTTTTGAGCCATCAAATACGATAGCTACTAATTGCTGTAAGATAACACTGGCCTTGGAGTTTGGGCTGCGTCACCGTTTTCAAAAACTCCTTAAGTTCTTCAACAAGCCAGACTGCCTAGCACCGAGGGCTGGGTCTGAGTGCAGCTATTTTTGGATTATTTACTGATCTTCCACCGCATCAACCATTAACATCCCTCTCCTGCTAAAAGGCCACCTGACTGGAAAGGTTAAGAGAAATATTCAGTGACCTCTAGAGAGAGGGTAGAATACTTATTTTTAGCTTTCTGGTATTTGATCATGAAATGCTTTCAGCCTGGAATGACTTCAATGAGATTTGTACATCTGAAGGCTGCCAAAAAGAGAAGGGGAAAAAGTCAAATATTAAAGGAAACCTTGCTCTCATCCAAAAGAGGAAGATGCCTTAAATTTCTAACGAAAATGTTAGTTCTATTTTTAACTCCCTTTTTAGGTTTCCTAAGGCTTAGGCTAAGAGGAGAAATAGGTCTGGCAGCAAAAAGCTTTAAAAACCAAAGGTTTTATACCCAGGGCTTGTTAACCCTATACTAACAAGTCCTTGATAAAGGGGAGGGAATGAGAAAGCAGGTTTTCCATGTGCAACCTGGTCCTCTCTAACCTTGGTATTGTCCACATATGGGTCCTAGAAAATTTCTGAGAATTTGTTCTGAGAAAGGAAGGTCACTAAAAGCACATGATCTCACAAAGACAGATGTGCGGGCCATGAAAACTGTCCTTTTTGAAAAGAGCTACTAGATTAGTTTGTCACCTTAAGATAGCCATCTATGGAGTGACCAAGTGGTCAGTGATTCCTGGCATCAAATTTTTGTCAGGCTTCCTTGCAAACATTTTAAATCATCAGCACAACTCCTTTGAATGCATCTTCCAAGTCTTGGAATGGTACATCCATCACCAAACTCGACTCCGAATTCACTTGAAGTTGGCAGTTTTCCATTTCAACTTACAGTGACTGAGCATGCAAAGCCATCCTGAGATTATAGGGCTCGTGGGGAGCCCACCTGGAGGATCCCAGAGGGTAATCTTTAGCGGCCATGATGTGTGGGACAGATGTTTCCATTTGATTCAGGTATGACGCTTCTCAGACTGAGTCTTTCCTAGGATACTCTTCATTTGCTTCCGCATCTCTCTCCTCTTTGTTGATGAGTCTTTTGTTGACCGTCCCAGCCCCTCCTGACTGATGGCTCCCCTCCACTCTGAACCCTGAGGCACAAACAATTCAGCCTTTAACAACATATCGTCTTGCATTCCTCCCTCATTGTGTCAAGTATGAAATTTTGTTCTCACAGGAATTTCTGTATGGCTGTGCCAAACATTTTCTGGTTTGATGCCTTACAGGGCAATCTCTGAGCAGATGACGCGACCCTCCATCCAAGGGCGCTCCCACTACATTTAGGTTTGGATGATTACTAAAGTTTAAATTCCCAGTAGTAGTATGAGGTGAGAATTATTTTGTTTATACCAAAGATAATTAGACCAAAAATCACATTAAAGTGATCTCTGGGCTTAATTTAGTATCTATTTAGAGTCTTGAGTGTACAGTTTCTGTTTAAAGCAAGAACATCTTGTCCCTCATCTGTGCTACACTTAATGGCCAAGCGATTTTTTATGTACATCCTGGTAATTCTTTGAACATTAGGTACTTTCACATGGGAATTCAGCAGTCTGCAATAAACACGGGGGACAGTTTTGCTCAGTGAGGAACTCCAATGCCACAAAAGAAAGACTGTAGTTTTAGAAACTGTCATTTTTGCTCACAGGGTAAAATGTGACCTTGTGTAAATCATTCCCCAATCTCCAGCCAAAAAGAGAGAGGTCATGCTCTAAGTCCATCCCACAGCACAGACTAGAGACCAAATTAAAAGCCCAACCCTGTAACTTTCCTCTTCTGACTCTCCCTGGTTCCAACAAACCCTCTTAAATCAACTGCTCTCCTTTCTCAACAGAGTCCTTGGGTACAGAGGGGAAAAAAAAGGGATTGGTATGGAAAAAATAACTTAATACATAATTTTTGAAGAAGAAATTAAAAAATAAACAACTCCCCAAAATATTTCATTGTAACAAAATGTGGCAAAGGGCAGTTAGGACAAAAAATCTTATATTTATACAGAAAGCACAGCTGTTTCCCTGGAAACAGGTGGAACAGTTATGCAAATGACATGAGTTAGTAGAAATCTGACCCAGAGAATAAATGAAAGAGACAAAAGTGGCTAATGAGGACACACACGTTCGGTGGTGATCAGCAATAAGAACAAGTTGGCAATTGCGCTACTAGGTATCTACCCCAAAGATATAGGTGTAGTGAAAAGAAGGGGCATACGTACCCCAACATTCATAACAGCAATGTCCACAATAGTCAAACTGTGGAAGGAGCTGAGATGTCCTTAATCAGATGGATAGATAAAGAAGATGTGGTCCAAATATACAATGGAGTATTACTCAGCCATCAGAAAGGATGAATACCCAACTTTTGTAGCAACATGGACGGGACTGGAAGAGATCATGCTGAGTGAAATAAGTCAAGCAGAGAGAGTCAATCATCACATAGGTTCACTTGTATATGGGACATAAGGGATAGCACAAAGGACCATAGGGGAAGGGAGGGAAATCCAAAGGGGGAGAAACCAGAGAGGGAGAGGAACCATGAGAGACTATGCACCCCAAGAAACAATCTGGGGGTTTCAGAAGAGAGGAGTGTGAGAGGAGGGGGTAACAGGGTGATGGGTAATGAGGAGGGCACGTGCTGTGGTGAGCACTGGGTGTTATACATAACTAATGAATCACTGAACACTGCATCAAAAACTAATGATGTACCGTACAGTGGATAACTGAACATAATAACAAAAATAATAAAGAACGAGAAGTCTGAAAACTGCATAATGTGATAATTGTGGAGTGAGGTGAGGGTCACGTGGCTGTGGATTGTGGATACTTTGTTCCTGTGTCTGCTGCTCCATCAGTGGAGGGGGGAGGAGGAAGGGAGGGCGAAAGGGGGAGGGTCCAGTGCTTCTGGTACAGTGAAGGGGCCCCAGGCAAGTTTACACAGTTAGCCCTGCAGCCACCGTTCTCTTCCTTTTTGCTCTGTTTCTCTGCACCACGCCACACTTCCTCAGCAAGGGTCAGTCAGCATGTCGTTTTTCTCCTCCCTCACGGACTGCTCCTGCTCCTAAGAGAATGTGGCACTTTCTCACCAAATAAAGCACCAGTACCCTGAGGGGAGCAGACTGATACTTACAGTCAAGTCTTGAAACCAAAAAAGAAAAGCCATTTGATTACTACTCATGTCAAATCTCTCACTGGACTGACTTCTCGGTGAAGAAAGAGACATTTTCGAAGCTGAATGCAAAATGAAATAAGGAAGGATAAATAATTCAAATTATTTCAGGGAATCAAATTGAGATATATATTATATATAATATTGAGCTATATGTTATATATGATATTATATATCATAATAATATATATGATACATATTATAATGATATGTACAAATATAGACACATTATTAAATTAACCTAGATTCAAATGTCAGCTCTCCTGCTTACTAATGGCATTACCTGGGGCAAGTTATTGACCTGCTCTTTTACTTACCTTTGTAAGGACACTGATACATAAAATAATCCATCTAAAAAGTTAATATTGACTGAGTGCCAACTACATTGTAAGAACTCAGTAAATGCTAGCAGTTGCTATGATGGTTGTTTTGACCCAAATGGATTCATATCCATCTACACCTCAGAACCAGAACTGTCATTTAGCGTATGGTGCTCCTCTCTGGCACAGGAGAAATGGGACTAAAACCCAGGTCTGTTTCCTACCATCTATACTCTTTCCACTATTCCAGACAAGCTCTGAAGAATATTTACACTTGAATATGGGAATGTCCCTTATTCTACAAACTCACTATAAACCCAATAATAACATTTAAATCGAGTGTGTTTCGGACCTTGGAGGAATTTGAAAATTGTGTTCAATTTCCTGATTCTCCATCTTGAAACCCATCTAAGGCAGTAATAGACAGCAGAGCCGAGCTGCCATCGTTCCAGGGCTCCCCGCTGAGATAAACACATGGTCCAGCGCCAGAGGCCAACAGAGCAAATGATTAGACTGAGTGCTCTTTCCAGTGCCCACGAATCGAGAAGTGAAATTTGTGAATGTACCTGAATGCCCAGGACATCCCCTGTCCTATGAGAAATATTACCATTTGCTGACTGTCTTCTAGGTACCAGGTGCTGAGTGCATGGAGGATACAGATTGAAAGGAGACATTATTCTTGTTCACCAGATGCTTACAGCTTCTAGTAAGAACCCCATCCATTCCCACTGAGGATAAAATGTCAGGTAAAATAAATTTCATGAAGAACGCAGTGCTAGCAAAATCCACAGGTATACAAATGATAAATGGCAGTTGGTGTATGGATGGGGACGGGATGGGGGAGAGTATGGATGAGACAGCTCTCTATCCTAGAATTCTGGGAGCTGAGAATCTAGAGCCATTCTCCATCTGTTCTGAGAGAGAGAGGAAGGGGAAAAACCAGATGGTGTCATCAGGATAAAAAGACGGCAAAAACAGTAGGTGACAGCTGCACCTTGAACATGTGTACCAATTCGTTATTTCAAAAAATACACCCATACCAGCAATTCAGTCATCAAGATTTATTCACACTTGGGGATAATGAAGACTTTAGTGTCATCCCAACTCACTAACTCTAGGGTGAATTTGGTTCTCTCTCCAAAGAAAGCCGTGCTAATGGATTAATTCAAAGAAGTAAGCTCTTCTTTAATGGGTTTTTCTTTAGCAACCTATCATTTCCAGGGTTTTAGAAAATAACTCACCAAGGAACAAAATTAAGCTTTTCAGGTCTGTTGACTTAAAGAAAAGACGACATTTGTGAGAAATAATTTCCAGAGTGGATTACTATAAAATGAAAATTTAATACATCTGCGTCCATGAAATCTCCCAAGATAAATTTGCAAGCCTGCCTGTGACTTTCACTATTTTATTCTTTCAGTAATTGTCCAGATGGCACAACCCACTGAGTGTTGACACAGAGATTAGTGAAGAATGTAAAAATGTGATTTACTTAAGGAAGAGTACCAATATCAGTACGTAATAATCTATGATAAGATATGAAAAGAGCTACTCACAAAACTTTGTGTCCCAAGATTTCACTCAGATATATATAGTTATTTGTTGTGAGGAGTAAAAGATAGGACACAGTAAAGAGTATTGAGTATTGATGTTATATGTAAACAATGAATCAGGGGACACTACATCAAAAACTAATGAGGTACTGTATGGTGACTAACATAACATCATTAAAAAAAAAGAGCATTGAGAGCTATAAGGCACCTTGAGAATGTGAAGAATGATTATTATTTGATGAAACTAAGAGGACTTAAACTAATAGCTTTTAAGCACATACTTGGAAAACCTTGGATCAGAACCTACAGAGCTTCTCAATATAGGTAATTCCTTGGTTTTGCAATAGCTTAGCTACCTAGCAGGGAAGAGAATTCCAAATCCGGGCCTAAACCAAACCTCTAGAATGGATAATAAAAATCATAATAATAAAATAACTATAATAATGTCTCCATTTATTATTGTTCATTTTCTACATATCACATGCAGAAATAGTGAGCTTCCCAGTAACATCAACATCCAAAAAAAATTAAAAGAAAAAGGCTAAATAGCTCTTCTTTTTTTGTTATTATCTCTTGGGCATGTACTATGCCTAGTTACCTAACCCTTTTCAAACTATTTTTAACACAGGACCAATAATAAGTTCTACCTTGTAATTACTGAGGCCATACAAATTTTTCATATCTTTCATGTAAAAGCTGCCTTTTAAGGGACGCCCTTGTACTGACTCTTTTCAAACTCTGTCATTGACTTTGAGGTTGGATTAATGGCATGAAATTGTCCAAACTCTGAGAAGCTGATACTCATTTGGTTTTGAATGTGGGTAGCACAGTTTTCATCTTCTGTCCAATTTCCTCCCCATTTCTTTATGTTAAGCACCTTAATCAAAACTGTATCTGGTCTCCTTCATCAAAGGAGCACAGTGGAGCAGTGACTTTAGGAGACCAGACTATTGGTGGCCCTCTGGTCCTTGCATGGGTCTCAACTGTAGTACTGAGCCTGTCTTCCTAAAGATTGATTTTGTGTTACTTCTTAAAACGGTATTACTTTCTATGTGGCTAAAACTTGTTGGTATTGATAATTTTCATTCCAGGTGATAATGATATGATAATTCACATATCCTGGCATTCTCATCTTTGAATTTCTTTTTTGGCTCAAATTTTCACTTTTTAGTACAATTTGGCATCATCTGTAAATCTGAAGAATCTAGATGCCTATAAAGATAACATTTAAATGCTAAGATAAAATTCAGCACCAGCTGGGATTCTCCAGACCTCCAGAACATTGTTTGTTCATGACCATATTATGTTTTCTTCCTTTTCTATTATCCCTTAACCAGGCCAAAATAGTCCCAACGTTGCCATGCATAGTCTCTCTCTCTCTCTCTCTCTCTCTCTCTTTTTTTTGTAGAAATGTAGTGATAATTTTTGGAAACTCTAAATAAAGTATACCAATTGCTCTTTCATGACATCTTAAAAAAAGTTACAGTATCAGTGAGGCTCAATATTTCCTGGTAGAATCTTGGTAACATGTTTGCCCATTCAGTCTATACTTAACTAAGAATCCTGTCAGATTCCTAGGGAGGGATAGGAGAACTAGAGGTGCTCTCTCTAGGGTGCTCCTTAAGAATAGAAATCCAGTAACCTGTAGGCATAGGGGTATTGTCCAGTAAATTACTCATTTTGGCCCACTGCTAATGATTTACTCTTGAGGTCTCTTCAGAATCTTAAGTAAAGAAATCCTTCTCCAGAGATGTATTTACATGCTGTTGGTCATACAGCAATAAAATGTTAGAAAGAGGTTCTCATCTAGGGAGGACATCATAGGGAAAATCTATGGTATTCTGAGTAAAAGATAAGGCAACAGAACTATTCTAGACAACCAACATGGCTGGCAGTCAGAGAGAAGTCTTCTGTGTGGACTTTGACAGACACACTTTTTGTATTCGGATGGAGTTTTCCTACCCTGGAATGGAGTTATTTGGAGGACAAACTCAACTCCAATCACAATAATATTGACTTAAAATATAAAATAGCAAAATCAGATGTTCAGAAGGCCCTACAGGGAAAGCAGGGAACCACTATCTTCCCACTACCTTCCCATTATCTTCCCATTATCGACAGGTTCTGGTCCTAGTCGATACATCTACCCAAAAAGCTCAAGCCAAAATCAAAGCATCTGGATATTCCTCAATTTGTAATATTTCTTCTAGCATTCTGGTGAAAATAAGTAAAAGCTTGCCTTTCATGTTGGTCATATTAAATTGGTCAACCCATATTATAAAAGAAATCATTTCTCTACAAATACAGCAAGAGCCCAATAAATGTCTAACCATATCACTTCCCAGTAGTACGGAGTTTCCAGAAAAATAAGTATCTAGAACCTATGCCAGAGAGTCCAAGCAGCTGAGATTAGATTCTTTACTATTTCTTTTTTTTTTTTTCACTTTAGATTTTATTTTTTATAACCATATAATATATTTTTATCCCCAGGGGTACAGATCTGTGAATCGCCAGGTTTACACACTTCACAGCACTCACCATAGCACATACCCTCCCCAATGTCCATAACCCCACCCCCCCTACCCTCTTCCCCCCATCAACCCTCAGTTTGTTTTGTGAGATTAAGAGTCACTCATGGTTTGTCTCCCTCCCAATCCCATCTTGTTTCATTTACTCTTCTCCTACCCCTTAATCCCCCATGTTGCATCTCCTCTCCCTCATATCAGGGAGATCATATGATAGTTGTCTTTCTCCGATTGACTTATTTCGCTAAGCATGATACCCTCTAGTTCCATCCACGTCGTTGCAAATGGCAAGATTTCATTTCTTTTGATGGCTGCATAGTATCCCATTGTGTATATATACCACATCTTCTTTATCCATTCGTCTGTTGATGGACATTTAGGTTCTTTCCATAGTTTGGCTATTGTAGACATTGCTGCTATAAACATTTGGGTGCACGTGCCCCTTCGGATCACTACGTTTGTATCTTTAGGGTAAATACCCAGCAGTGCAATTGCTGGGTCATAGGGTAGTTCTATTTTCAACATTTTGAGGAACCTCCATGCTGTTTTCCAGAGTGGTTGCACCAGCTTGCATTCCCACCAACAGTGTAGGAGGGTTCCCCTTTCTCCGCATCCTCGCCAGCACCTGTCATTTCCTGACTGGTTACATTTAGCCATTCTGACTGGTGTGAGGTGATATCTCATTGTGGTTTTGATTTGTATTTCCCTGATGCCGAGTGATATGGAGCACTTTTTCATGTGTCTGTTGGCCATCTGGATGTCTTCTTTGCAGAAATGTCTGTTCATGTCTTCTGCCCATTTCTTGATGGGATTATTTGTTCTTTGGGTGTTGAGTTTGCTAAGTTCTTTATAGATTCTGGACACTAGCCCTTTATCTGATATGTCGTTTGCAAATATCTTCTCCCATTCTGTCAGTTGTCTTTTGGTTTTGTTAACTGTTTCCTTTGCTGTGCAAAAGCTTTTGATCTTGATAAAATCCCAATAGTTCATTTTTGCCCTTGCTTCCCTTGTCTTTGGCGATGTTCCTAGGAAGATGTTGCTGCGGCTGAGGTCGAAGAGGTTGCTGCCTGTGTTCTCCTCAAGGATTTTGATGGATTCCTTTCTCACATTGAGGTCCTTCATCCATTTTGAGTCTATTTTCGTGTGTGGTGTAAGGAAATGATCCAATTTCATTTTTCTGCATGTGGCTGTCCAATTTTCCCAACACCATTTATTGAAGAGGCTGTCTTTTTTCCATTGGACATTCTTTCCTGCTTTGTTGAAGATTAGTTGACCATAGAGTTGAGGGTCTATTTCTGGGCTCTCTATTCTGTTCCATTGATCTATGTGTCTGTTTTTGTGCCAGTACCATGTTGTCTTGATGATGACAGCTTTGTAATAGAGCTTGAAGTCCGGAATTGTGATGCCACCAACTTTGGCTTTCTTTTTCAATATGCCTTTGGCTATTCGAGGTCTTTTCTGGTTCCATATAAATTTTAGGATTATTTGTTCCATTTCTTTGAAAAAAATGGATGGTACTTTGATAGGAATTGCATTAAATGTGTAGATTGCTTTAGGTAGCATAGACGTTTTCACAATATTTATTCTTCCAATCCAGGAGCATGGGACACGAAGAAATGGAAAGATTCTTTACTATTTCTAATCACGTATGGGTGCTATTTTACAATAAGGAAAGAGTGACAGCCAAGAGGGGGTGAAGAATCTTTCACGGCAAAGATCATTTAAATGCCTACCTAATGATGTGACAGCCCGGCCTCTCCTCTTGTTCCCCAGCTTGGCTGACTACGGAGTTACTATGTGCCAGTGACTTCGTCACTTGATCAGAGAGGTGAGGTTAGAAGATGACAAAGCAAGGATAGGCTTCTTGCAAACGTTCATGTTCAGATTTGCAGATCTGGTTAACATTTCTTGTTTTCTCCAAGCACTTGTTGCTGTGGTTGTGGTTGTTGTTTTCAGAACTCAACTTTAAGAACTGCCAATATTTTTAGGGTACATTTTTCTTTTTTATTTACTGTGCATAAATTTCCCCTCTTCATTCTCCCCTTTTCTTTGGGGTATCATAAAGACAAGGTATGACAAGTATAATTTCTGCCAACATACTTTAGAATTATTTTCAAAATCAATCTCTTTCTGAATTTCTGTATATCCCATGATAGCCATTCCAATGGTAGATTAAAAAAGTAAATGTAAATTTCACAGTAAGTGGTCAGTTTCAGAAAGGAGCACCTTAGACATTTAGAAGTGTCTTAGAATTACCTCGCTGGCCTTAGGGGCTCCGCAGAAAAGTATTCGAGATGACTCATCCTTCCTGTCTTTAAATTGACTCTAAATAGAAACAGGGTTGGGTTAAGTCATATAAGCCATTTTGAAAGTTTCTCTCGAAAACATTTCGATGCAAAATACGTACTTACTAAAACTTGCATTGGGCTAGTGCATATATGATCAAGCTTGCTCTTTTCTCTTCTTACCTCTGCAACTATCCACAGCGGAAGTTTAAACCTGCACAGGTTGGGCCTCCATGACACTAGCAAATATGCATACAACCCTTAGAGAAATAAAGGAAAAGAGGCAGGACATATTTTAACTATTACATTTAAAGGCAACTTGATCTTTTTCATTTATTCATTTATGAATGGACAACTAGGGTGGGAGGATGCGGGGGAAAAAGAGGAAGAGAGAGAATCTGAAACAGACTCCATGCTGAGTACAGAGCCCAACACGGGGCTTGATCTCACCACCCTGAGATCATGACCTGAGCCAAAACCAAGAGTCAGATGCTCAGCTGACAGAGCCACCCAGAAGCCCCAAGGGCAACTTGATGTTTAAGCACACATATCCTGCCCAGTTTTCATATAGATGACTAAGGCATCACAGAGAACTGTGTACATTATTAGATAATCAAATTAATAATAAAAAATAAGTGGTTCCACATCCAGTGATTATAAAATATCACACTTTCTATTTATATGCAATTGGAGTGACTCAACATGTCACTTCCATTGATATCTACCATGTCGAGAGGAAGAGTAGGACAGAGAGGGGGAAAAAACAAAAAATGGTCAGAATGAACTCCAGAGAATTAAAATACTTTTCTGAGCCTTAGGCTTGAGACCCGACAGAATATTATTCAGTCTTGGAAAAGAAGGAAATCTTGACTTTTTGTGACCACAGGCATGGACCTGGAGAACATTATGCTAAGTGAAATAAGCCAGACACAAAAGAACAGATACGGGACATCATGAACATGAAGAGTCTAGCCTGGCAAAACCAGACGCAGAGATTGGAACAGGGCTTGCAGGGACTGGGGAAAGGGGAAGTGGAGAGGTACTCATCAAAGGGTACAAAGTTTCAGTTACGTAAGATGAATAAATCCTGGAGATCACAGTTCCTAAACACAACAATACTGGGTACTTCAAAATCTGGTAAGAGGGTAGCTCTCATGTTAAATGTTCTCATCACCCCCCCAAATAAATAAATAAAAAGGACAGGAGGAAACTTTGGGAGGTGATGGATATGCTTATGGCACAGATACTGCTGATTTTCACTGGTTTACACTTATCTCCAAAGTCATCAAGTTGTCTACATTGAATATGTACGGCTTTCCAATGTTACTAACACCCACATACATAAAGCAGCTTAAAATGCAAAAAAGACCTGAGGCCAGCCAAAGCCACACAACATAAAGACTATTAGACAACTGTTCTGAACGCAAACTTTGGTCTTGCCAATCGGTGGTAAGTCATTTATATGAAAGCACGTTAAAAGTGACCAATTCAGATGAGGGATGGAATTAAGTGGCAAAAGAAGGATAGCAACGAGATTCAACCCCATAATTATCAACATGCTTGTGATGGAGAACCTTCTCAAGCTAATAAAAGACAAAAGATAGAAATACACAAAATGTCGAAATGGCTGAGCAGAACTCCCTCTAATTTCTACCATTTTCTCCTCCATATACAGTGCTTGATGATTTAGAATAGGCAGCAACCTTTTTGGCTCCTAAGAATTTGTTCAGTAAGTTCAATCTTCAAATATGTTAAATAACCTGATTTAATGGGAATATTTTTATTTATTTTTTATTTATTTTTTATTTTTTAAGATTTTATTTATTTATTTGACAGACAGAGATCACAAGTAGGCAGAGAGGCAGGCAGAGAGAGAGAGGAGGAAGCAGGATCCCCGCAGAGCAGAGAGCCCGATGCGGGGCTCGAGCCCAGGACCCCGGGATCATGACCTGAGCCGAAGGCAGAGGCTTTAACCCACTGAGCCACCCAGGCGCCCCGTTGGGAATATTTTTATTTGATGGCTGCCAACAGGCAGTCCCGCAGACTTTTCTGATCTCAGTGGACTGCTTCACGGGCATGGTCCAATTCAGGTTTAATGAAAACCAACACCACTTACAAAAAATTTAGAAGAGAATTCTGGTTTAGTTCTTGCTACAGAAAATAACGTTGGAAACCCAGTAATTTCACAGTCAACTGATTGAAGGAAATGGACTCATCGAATAGGCAAAAGCTTATTTATTTCATCACGATCTAGAATAATTGAAATCTAGAGGGTGGTGGGTATTTCTAGAGATACTACCTGAGGTTTGGCCAATTGTTGGTTTTAACCTTATCTATCATAAACACAGCGATGGCCTCATCCCACAATCTTCCATAGTGCACAGAGCATGACCCATTTGGAATAAAGCAGACTGATGGGAGACTTTAGATTTCATGTGCTGACTGATTCTCAAAGAAAACCACTGGAGTCTTTATCCCTTAGAGTCAGATCTCCAGACATAGAATAGTGTGATGTCCAGTCACTGAAATGAGGACTTTAGGGTTCACCTTGAACCCATCTCCCTTGCTGCCCCAAGTGAACTGAGGCAACAATCCTGCAGGCCAGGACTCAAAGAGCAAGCATATATGAGCCACATATTCTGTGCAGCCCTAAGTGCTTCTGCTCCACAGAGATGCTCCAAATCTCTGGTCCCCTGATTTTCTCCTTCCACGCAAAACTCCAGAAGAGATCTCATCTACTCTGCTTCTCACCAACAATCCACCCAGACTAGATCTTATCTACTCGTTATATTACTAAATACTAATGAATTCCAGATATAGATATATATTCAGTAGCTAGACATTTCACAGGGTTGTTCTGTGAGGATCTGAAACTCAAGGTGTTCAAAACTTACCATCACTTCTCCATCATCTCCACGAAAATAGAGAGAAAGAAAATTCCTGTGTTTTCCAATTCATGTGTAGAAGGTATTATTGTGCATTCATTGTCAGGTCATAAATATAGGGTGTCTTTGTGGGCAGTGGCTTCTTGATTAACCAATCTATCTGGCATCTCACTAATCCCTCCCCCTCACCAGCCCCCATCTTGAATCCTGGTACTGAACTAATGAAGTCCCTTCTAAGCCCTCACAATTTCTTATACATCTGATTTTTTTTTTTTTTCAATTCCACTGGCCTGGTGGGTCAGGTTGTCATAATCTTTGCTCCAGACCGTAGCCCCAACTCCCACCCTTGTCTCCCTTCTCTACAAACAGATATTTACTCCCTACATTTTCCCCAGAGAAACCACCATGAAAAAAATTTGGTGATCCCATTTCCCTGCTTAAAAATCACCAAATGCCCCTGACTTGTTACAAGATAAAAGTCGGATCCCTCAAGATTCTTACTACTGCTTTCAGTTCTGACTTCCCCTCTAGATCCCACATGCCTCACCCTGCGTCAAGGTCACTGCAAGTTCTCTGAGCTTACACGACCCTTTCACACCTTGAATTTCTGAACAACTGCTCCCCTTTGGTCTGGCTAACTCTGATTCATCCTTCACAATGAATCTCAGATGTCATCTTCTCCAAGAAATGCCTCTGAGCGCAAGAGCCCGGGTCAGACTTCACACACTCCTCAGCACTCGGGGTGTATCCTGTCACAAAAATTATTTCACTTGTTATCTCCTCACTGGAGAGTGGCCTCCTCAAGGGCAGAAACAATGTCTTATATCTCCATATCTCCAGGCCTGGCAAAATGTCCGCAACACAAGAGGCTCCTGAGGCCTGTGTAATACGTTATTAACGAATAGAAATCTAGAGACCCACCTCAAAACACCATGGAATTTGTGCCCAGGTTCTTGTTCTTGTGATTTATGTTATAAATCAAGATAATATCATTAGACTCCAGAGACAAAATTTTACACAACTGAGAGGCCAAAAACACTGAGAAAAGTTCTTTTTAAAAAATCCAAATAATCCTCATGTGTTGATGAAGCCACACAATAGTGTAACTCCCTTCACAATCCATATGAATGCAAATATTTCCTCTAAAATTATAATTATTAGTTACCCACTTAACAAATATTTAATGAACATCTCCTGTGTTAGATGTTCTTGGTTTATTAGACTCTAAAACTCTATAAATGTCCATGATTGTGAATCAATAAAAAATCTACATGTAAATAATATTCGATAGTATTATAACGTATTTTCCAGAAATGAAACACCAAAAAAAAGCCCTATTTCAACATCTTGATCTTAAGCACCTGAAAAACTACGTTGTCAGTTTTAAATCATTCAGATATGCATGTAGCCACGGCAAATGGTATAGTAGTAAATACTATCAAAGATGGACCAAATGGCATGAAAAATGTAAAATTAATCATTTCCTCTTATTTACAGGCTTGTGCTCCATCTGGATTTGGATCTATATTCTGCTTCCATTCCGAGTTGAAATACAAAGGATTTGTGGCTGGTGTGAGTGTCATAGTTTGCCTTACCGAAGATTTTCAGGCAAGAGATGAATAAACACTGTGAGTTACAGGATATGAATTCTAGAACAATAGTTACTCACGGGAATAAGGCTTATGAGATTCATTCAGAGAAAATCCTCAGCAAAATCTACAAATATTGTATTTTTAGCTTCATAGTTATTTTTCCAATTTGAAGACACAATTGTATAAAAATTGCATGAGCACTTTTGAGCTTCTTTTGCAATAATATTTGAGCTTCATCTTTCATATTGTGATGGAGAGCTTCAGGTCAAAGGCAAGATGGAGCCCCAGCTGAACGGGGAGGATTCTGGGCAGAACAACTCCTAAGTACACAGACGCTTCTTGGATGCTTCTGGATTCTTATCTACCTTCAAAACAGGACTCGAAGCAATTTACAGTATTAGTCCCTCCCATTCCTTCTCTTTCACACACACAAATAGATCCCAGATGAAAACAACAACAGTGATCTTTTATCTTTTGTCTTTTACAGACAAAAAAACAATTCAAAGAAAAAAGAAAGTCATACGTCAGTGAGGAGTGAGGTGAGAAAGTACCAATAAAATGTTCAATTTAGCAAATGAGCTTCCTAGAAACTAGAGGAAACAGGAAAAGGAAAATATGGGTTACACATTTCTTACTGTTTTAAAAAATGGAAAAAGTCAAGTTTATCTTCTAAGACAAAATTTTCTTAGTATTTATCACTTAACAAATATATGGGACCTATGGGTCCTCTCCTAAGCAACTTAATGAACTTGATGTAAATGCCCTTGATTTATATTTTGCAAAAGTTAACAAATTAGTATGTAAATAATCATTTCTCTGCCTACTCTAAAGGCTTCTTCATCATTATACCCAAAACTCATAAAGATATTTCTTTTGGCAATTAAGGACATGTAATTAGGGTTCTTGGTTGAAGATACAATTACAAAGTGAAGGCATTTAAGCAGTTTTGCTCCCACAACTGACTTTTTTCCCCCAATTTTAAAGATTCCATTTATTTATTTGACAGAGACACAGTGAGAGAGGGGACACAGTAGGAGGAGTGGGGGAGGGAGAAGCAGGCTTCCCTCAGAGCAGGGAGCCCAATGTGGGGCTCCATCCCACGACCCTGGGACCATGACCCGAGCCAAAGACAGATGGTTAACAACTGAGCCACCCAGGCGCCACCCCCACAACTGACTTTTTTAACTGTTGTGAAGAGAACTCACCTGAGCTGATTGTACTTGGTTGAACCTTGAACACCAACACATACACAATGTGTCTATTTCCCGCTAATATTAGAACATTAGCCCGCAAAATACGGTAGCGTAGATAAAACAGTGAAATAAAAATCCTGACATAAAAATCCTTAAGAAAAATAGTTATCGGGTCTCCAAGACTAGAAGACGCCAATCCCATCTGTACCTCTATTTTCAGCTCGGAAATACTGATTGCCTGGATGCATTTTAGCCCTAGATACCTGCAGGGAGGGCTCGGAAACTTGCATTCCTAAGAACCTCCCCACGGAATCTGCTCCAGATGCAGGAAAAGTCCGAAACAGAAAAGGGAAGTGAAGCACTGAGCAAAAGGACAGGTAGAGGTTTTACTGGGCAGTGTGTGTGTGTGTGTGTGTGTGTGTGTGTGTGTGTGTGTGTGCTGGGATGGGGGAGGGGCTGTGCAGTCCCACCGGAAGCGTGTGAGGTCCCAGCACTGTGTCCCAGAAGGCTGGGACAAGGGCTGCAAAGCCATCGGACACCCAGGACTTTCTGCCTCCTCTCCTCCTCTTCTCTCCTCCCGTGGTCCCCTGCTCTCAAGCGTCAGACAGGTCCGCTTCGCTTCTCTCCGCACCGGCCCATTATGCAGTCCCCGGCTTTACGTGATCTCAGTGCCAGACACACACACACGGAGCTGAAGTTTGGGAGACGCAACAGAAAGAATCCCGGGAAAGAGAACTGATTGGCCAGGCTCTGGTCGGCCTTTACCCCTGAGGCTCACCCCCTAAACGGGAGGGGTCCGGCCGCACACCACCGTCAGAACCACCTGAGCTACTCCTGCGGGTGAGAAAGCAACCTGGGGGAGAGACAGTATGATCGCTCACCCAAAGCTATCTCCTACCCCACAGTTCAAGGATTAGCATGGGGGAATTCATTCAAAGACTTTCCTCCTGATCTTGGCACTACAGAAACCAGGAGGCCAAAATTAAAAGTTCTAAGACTTAAATAATTAAAAAAAAAAAAAAAAGGCTTGGATGTTTAGTTGGAGGAAATGCGTTTATCAGGATGGGATAAAGTAAAGAAATGAAAACCCAAAAGCCCAAATCACATCTATCTTATCTGTGTCATAAGATTCTTTGATGGGATCGGGGTCTGGATCTCCGATGCCGTGAGAGGGTAGGATGGCATGATCACTTTCTCATCATAGCTGCTCTCACCAGAGGCAGGTGGGGGCCTTCCTTGGCCACCGTGACATATACGTCATACACAGGTGCTGCCACGTGTCACTGGACAGTGCCCATCCCTCCACAACCTGAGATGCTGAGCAGGTTCTTGGGTGGGGAGTAAAGGAACCAGATTCTTCTTCCAAACCTCCTTCTCCTTCCCCCAAGCAAAACAAACACAAGAGGAAAAAAAACAAACAGGGGCGCCTGGATGGCTCAGTGGGTTAACACCTCTGCCTTGGGCTCAGGTCGTGATCCCAGGGTCCTGGGAACGAGTCCCGTATTGGGCTCTCTGCTCAGCGGGGAGCCTGCTTCCCTCCCTCTCTCTCTGCCTACTTGTGATCTCTGTCAAATAAATAAATAAAATCTTTAAAAAACAAAAACAAAAACATTTAATGGGCTGGGATAGGCTTGACAGAGGTCAGATTGTAGAAAACAAAAAAAAAAAAAAGAAAAAAATGAATAATAATCAGGGCCTGTGAAAGCCCTAAAAAGATCCACACAAGCAAGTTGGCCACTGCACCCAGTGCCCTGCGTAAAACATAGGTGTTGACCTGGAGCCCCGGCCAGCCCTGGGACCCCACTCTTGCGTGTCAGTGTTAAAACTGAGGTTCTGATGTGGTGGGTTTGGGTGGGCTCACCTATTACGTTTCTAAGTAAATTTCCAGATGAGGCTGATGCTACTGGTCCCTGGGCCATGTTTTGAGCATCAAGGCTTTAGGGAGCTTCAGTGGGAAACCTGAGAGAACCGGATTCACAGTACCAGAGACGCCCGCCACCCTCCTCTCACACATGACGTCACTCATTCACCACAATCGGTTTCCGGTTCTGCTAAGGGCAGGTACGTCAACAGATGCACTACTTCTCTAGGAGCTCTGAGGTAGACCGTGAGGCACGCCTGGAGGGAGGAGGGAGAGGCGGGCAGGCGGGAGAGCAAGCAGCAGGTGGCGAGTGGAACCACCAAAGGACATGGGGATTCATCCCTCATCCCTGTAAGAAGTATCCGCGGAGGAAAATTATCACCAAAGACTAAAATCTGCTAGTGAAGTAGACAGGGCTTCAGAACATTATAATGCAGGACTATCGTGACAAAGAGGTTGGTAAATACTAGATGTTAATACTATTATGTCAGTTAAATCTGCAGCAAAACAGATCATCAAACCTGGAAGCAGAGCTCAGAAAAAGTCTCTAGGAAACACAGAATGATAAGTAGAAACTCATTACATTAATATGAAAATGTCATTGATACTGTCCTTACAGAAGATCCACCTTGTTTCATGCCAATGAACGTTAAAACAAGCCCCCTGGTTCCTTCTCGATCGGTATGTCCCATCTTACTTTTTAATTAAGATCTTAATTCTGTCAGCTGAGTGTTCTTCCAGGAGGATGCTACATCGGAGCCGTATGAAATTTTACGGAACCGGAGGGGAATGGCACAAGTGAGGTATTTATTGTTCCTTGAAGAACTCAACCAAAATATTTAGATTCACCGTGAAAACAGGTAACTCGAACCTGCAGCCCCGCTTCATCTGAGGAGCTAAACTGTTCTTGTGCGGCTGTTTGTGCCTACGGATCTCGTCCTCAAACACTGCTGAACTGCCGCGCCCTCACACAGGCCATGCACGGGGGACCTGGCCATAGTTCCCGGGGCAGAGGGCTGGGTAACTCGCAGCTCTCATCTGTTGGATTCTGACTGCATTTCAGTGTGCAACCTCTGCACGAGGGAACTGCAGGAGGCCACTCCTCTCACTGGTCATCAAAATATGAGTGATGTTCATGTTTGGGTTTAGGTACAAAGTTAACTCTGTAAGTCGCTGACTCCAAGATGCTTTTACAATCTTCTAGGGGATACAGGACAGGATACAAAAGTATAAGCCAAAGTAGAGCATAATAACTGCTATGAGTGAAGCAAATAACAAGGTTTTGTTTTTTGTTTTTGAGAGCACAGAGAAGGAAGGCTCAGGATGGTTTTCTCCAAAGAGCTCTCTGAACTAGCTTCTAAAGAATGGACAGAATTTCATCTTGAAATGACCCAGAAGTCAGGAAGTGAGTCAGTGAGAAGGCATAAGGCCCGGACACAAGATGACACAGGCCATCATCAGAGGAGAGCAAGAAACTGGAACAAAGTGGGCATGAAAGGCAGTGGCAGGAAAAAGAGGGTGTATTTTGTGAGACTGCATGTCTCATCTGGTCCCTGTTCTCTCTCCCATTCATCAAAGAGCAACGCAGCCCCAAAACCCCAACAACAGGGCCTGCCTGTTTGTATTCTGGTCCTATTACCCTCTCACCGAGGTTGAGGGCCTGCTGACCATCATTCTTCTTTCAACTCTTGTTCACAAGGAAGCACAACGGAACCCTTGCTCAGGAACCCCACCAAGCAAATCCTCCACGGGCTCAGCCCAGCGTCCCTCCCCTGATGACTCTCCGTGAAGGCTCTGGTCTGTCTGATTCTTCTGCTTCTCCGTGCCATGCTAGCCCAGGCCTCAGTCCCACAGCTTGGGCATCCCCTGTCTCCTGGAGCTGGAGCACAGATTTCTAACTTGCCACCACCATTTCCTCCAGTCACTTCCAATCAAACCGCGGGGATTCCCTATTTCTGCTAAGGACTCCTTAGTCTCACAGTCACCCAATTAAAAAACAAAACCAAACCCCACTGGGTTATGTCCTTTATAGCCTATATGCCAGTTATTTAACAGACGCTCCTGTTTTCCCCTCTATCCCTTCGCTCCCTAGATATCAGAATGTTGGCACCCAAATTCTTCCTACACGGGCCTTGGAGATCATGGCGACAACAGCCCTCACTGAACACCATTTTGCCCCAAGCACCTTTATCATAATGTGCTCTGTGAGAGCGGGAAGACTCTCCATACATCAGAATTAGATTCTTGGGTTGACTTTCAAAGACCCTCATCGTCTGACCGCAGACCGTCTGTTCCAGCCTCTCCGCACATTTCTCTCCTTACACATCCTCACCCTGGTCACCCCGATCTGCAGCCACAGCTGGAGATCTTGAAGTTGACAGAACTGCTCACTCACTAAACTCAGCTCACCCGACACAGCTGTTCAGGATCCCTCCCTGAGTGATGGTTTTCATCCTCTTGGAGCTTAAACATATGACCCTAAGATCAAGACCTGAGCTGAGACCCGGAGTCGGATGCTTAACCCGCTGAGCCACCCACGCACCCCTCGTCCTCCTCATTTTATACATAATCTACACCATGTTGTTTTGTACATCTTTAAGATCATGTTCTGTTAGTTCCCATTTGCTCATCACATCTGTGCCACTGACCCAGAGTGAAGTAAGGTCACGATTTTCCCTTTTTTGTTTTGTTTTACTATCACTCCAAGGATCTCACATGCTATGGAACATGGCATGGGTATTTCCTAAGAGTCACTGGACAAATGAGTCAGAGGGTTTCTACACCGAGGGGCAAGAATTGATTTTCAACGGTTTTGGCGAAGGTACTAGAGACAAAAAGCAGTTCTGTGCTGAACACACACTTACCAGAGAAGACGCTAGGTATCTTGGAAAGAAAGCTTTTGACGGTACGAATGGGAATTCCATTTTTTTCATCTTGCATGCGTGCTATGACGTCTTCCATCTAAATAACAATAATAAAATAGTTAAAGCCTTTTAAAAGTTGAACTTTTTCAGAGAAATCAGTTCTCATAACAACATTAATACCAGTCTTGCCCAACTAAGTGTAATGCCATATCCTTATCTTTCTTCACTTTGTCATGTTGATATTTTTAGTTTGGTTAAAAGATGATGGAGAAAACAGTAAGAAAGGCGACCATTTCAAGCTCCAATAAGCTACTAAAAGGAATTCTGTGCTTTGAATATTTGAATATCTCTCTTGAGATATTCAAGAGATATTCATAAAGAATCTTTGAATATCTCTCCTGGTTTCACATCCTTCAGGTATAAAGGTTGAGATAAAAGAGTGTTTATTTTTAAAGCTGTCAGAAACCACTGTCACAGCGAAATTCTCACTTCATTAATGTTATCTCTGTGGAACTCAGGGCAAAAGAAAATAGAAGCCTGAAAAGCGTCCGTGTAGATTTCCTCCACCAGAAAGAGAGTTTCTGTAATTTGGTTCAATGTGAACTTCTTTAACCTACCCATAAATGCAAAGCCAACTGCCAGAAACTGCTACTTCTCCCGCCTGGGCGTTTACGGAAGTATGACATGACACACACACACACACACACACACACTCACACTCACGATAAAATGACTGTTAACACTCTTTCTGATCATTTCATGAATTCCGCTGTATCTGGTTATTTCCAGTTAGTACACTCTCTTTTGCTTTTGAAAACTTTTCACCATTGTAACAAACTATACTTTACAAGGCCTAATGTGGAATTCAGATCTGAATACCATTCATTCCGATCACAATCCCTGTGTGTTTCTATGCTGTGGCACACGTATGTCCACAAACACACGGAAGTTGTATTATGGAGCTCGACATCCATTCACTCATTTACTCATTCCACAAACACATCATTTACTCATTCTGGATCACCGACTCCAGACCAGACTTCCCAGTGGGCATGGTGGATATGAAAGTGAATATAATACAGCTGCTGTCCTCAAAAGAAGTCACAGTCCATATTGAAAACCATGGTACAATTTGAGTAAGGTTTGTAGTTGACCCAATAATGTTGTACCAATATGAATAACCTGTTTTTGGTAATTTTGCTAGGATTCTAGAAGATATTTATGTTAGGGGAAGCTGTGTGAAGGGCATCTGGGAATTCTACAACTATTTTTGTATCTTTTCTGTAAGTTTAAAATTATCCCCCCCAAAACATTAACAAAATCACAGTCTAAACTTTGTATCGGTGAACTACCAAATTCCTATCAACACGGCTTCAGAATGTCTTTCAACGAAGAAATCTTACTTGCCTGGATAAGTATTTTCAGGTGTATTAACATGAGAAATGGTTCACCAGAGACTGGAGATGTGCAGAGAATGGGTTCCCGAGTCAGGTCTGCATGGGACTCTGCTCCCTTGTGACCCCTGTGTTCACCTGGTTTGAGCAAGGTGAGCGACCTAAGGCCGCTTCCTCACCTTTAAATGGTGACACTAATATTACAGGCAACTCCTTCAGTGTGTGTAGGGTAGGGTTGGGGCTGGGTTGGGGGTAAAGTATTTTAAGGTTAAATGATACAACATATATAAAGCACCGTACATAGACGATAAACCTTGGACTTCAAATGTCTATAACCTGCCCCCCCCATTGCTTAGGGATGTTTATTCTCCATTCCTCACGTTTTTGAGGTTTCGTTTGTTTTTATTTTATTTTTTTGTATTTTATTTTGTATTTGTATTTTATATTATTTCTGTATTTATTTTATTTATTATTTTTTTATGTAGAGGGAGGACCACTGTCTCACTCCCTGCCTCTTCCTGCGCCTCACACCTGCCATTCCAGGGAAATTGGGCCGACTTACCAGGTGGAAGGGTTGGGAATGAGAAACTGGTCATGGGCCCATCCCCCTTCAGTGGGGAAGCCCACATGCCCCTCTGCTGGTGGGAAAGGCCTGCCCTCATGAGGGACATGAGGGAGTACGTGGGATCAGGATTGAGTTTGGGGATTAGAGGTTTATGTCTGTGCAAACATTCTTCAAAAATAGCTTGATCATCAGAGCAATACAGGTGATACTCTGACCCTTTCTGCCTTATGCTTTGATTGTGATTCTCAACTGGTTTGTAATTCAGAAAAAGGAAGGTTTTTGTTGTTGTTGTTTTTGTTGTTTTGGGTTTTTGTTTGTTTGTTTTGTTTTTTGATTTTTGTTTTTACTGGCCCTCCAAGGAGCCCCGTAGTAGCTAGATCTTTTCATGCAATAAATACATCTTGTCTAAGTACGGAAACATGAAAATAGTCATACTTTTCTGTTTGTTTTATTACTGTTTGCCTTTCATTCACCTGACAGTGTCCAGGAATGAAGAAAAGGTACATCACCTTGTCTAGTGCCAGCCTGCGGACTCTTACATTATTCATTTAACAGTTTAAACCAGGTCAGACAGATGGGGAAACTCCTCTGATGCCCCTTAATACCTCCGCGCCTCAGGATGTGGCAACCATCGCCTGTGATACTGGAACTCAACTGAAGTTCATTGCTAGGAATAGAGAGAGATGTTTTCTCTGTAGTCACACCAACTCTCGGTCCATTGGATCACTGGATCCGGAAGGAACGAGATCAGGAATCTGGGAACGGAGAGTGAGCTCTGTGCTTGTACTTGGAAAAGTTTTAATCTTTCTGAGCCATAATTTCCATAACAGAAAAAAAAGTTAAACTCCACGTAAGAAGAGGATTTGTGTTCTAAACGTGGTCACTGAAATGCAGTCAGGTGTTTTTATCTCTGTTCAGATATGCTTTCTCTTCATGAACCCTACCATGGCCTAGAATCAGCTAAAAACAAAACAACAAAACAAAACACAAAAGGGAAGACAAAGACAAGAATGATCTGGTTTCTAGAAGCTGAAATCAGTCCCAAAGGCCACATATAAAAACACACCCTTGGGGCACCTCCTGGGACAGTTAAGCGTCCAGCTCTTGGTTTTTGCTCAGGTCGTGATCTCATGGTCATGGGGATAAGCCCGGGGCTGGGCTCCATGCTCAATGAGGAGTCTGCCCAGGGCTCTTTCTCCCTCTCCTCTGCCCCTCCTGCTTATTCTCTCTCTCTCTCTCTCAGATAAATAAATCTCTAAAACATATACCTACCTACCCACATACAAACACATCCGTCAAGTTAATGCCGTTTCCTTCCACAGTCAGCCGGGGTCTATTTATGTTTATACTAAGCGTGGCTTGAACACACTAGATCTATCTGCTTTCCCACTACTGGCAAGAGCAAATCGGGTGAGAAAGAGAACGTTAAAAGCAGACAAACTAATAGAGCAAGCTGGGCAGCAAGAGGGATATGACGTTCTGCAAAGTAACAGCACTAAGTACCAAAATTCTTTGGGACAATTCAAATTTAAGGCCAAAGGACTCAGATACAGCAAACGTCCCAGTGAAGATACTGACACGCCCCACATCTACTGACCGATCCATCTGTTATCTGTCATCTTTATCCGTGTGCCATTGAGTTGCAAAGGGTTAGGCTGTTTCCACTCTCTTAGCCCGTTTCTAGGTGAGGAAAATTTCAGCTTGGGAGGACAGAACACTGAGCTCTGGCTGGGCACGGCTGGGCACTGAGGCTCTCTCTGAGTCTTACTTTCTTCCCTCTTCCAATAAGAAGTTAGATGCATGTGATTGGTAAGATTTCTTCTAGCTACAAAATACATAAGTCTGGAAATAATCATCAGACCTAACTGGTTAGGTCTCCTCACTGAGGTCGAAGAGCCAGTTCCCTATCAGAGACAAAGAGATGAGCCCATTAAATTGACCAGGACCTTTTAGAGATGGCTGCCCACTGTCAGCACCTTTTAATAGCAATGCAGATAGCACCGTGATTAAGAACACACACTGAGACCAGTCACACATAAGTCCGAATCCTGGCTGTGCTACCTACAAACTGTACGAACACGTAAGATACTTTAAAACTCTGAGACTCGGTTTTCTCATCTGTAAAATGGAGATGATAGCATTATATACCTTATCAGGGCTGAGGACTGATGAAACAATGTTAATGAAATGTTGACCCATAATGCTACCATTATCATCATCATCATCTTTGTCCTCATCAACATAAGTTTCTTCCCTCATCACTGCACTAGGAAGCCCCAATTCCTTTTCCTTTCTTTGACAATCCAGCTGGCAAAGACAGCTGTGGTTAAACACCAAATATTTATTAGAAGCAACCAACTGTCAACCATGAAGTAGACAAGAGATACCCATGGACAAGCTCTCTCTCAGATTTCTTATAGAAGACTGGGTTTGTGTTGTCCCCCAAAAGATAAGGGATTTGAATAGAAGAAATGTCAAGAAGAATATTCTTACATATAAGCAAGGACTATGTAAACTATGGAAAGATAATAGAGGAAAGGGAGAAATGAGATTGCACTCACTTTTGACAAAGTGAAAATGTCTCTGCTGTCACAGCTTCTTGATGAATTTGCCTCTTGAAGATTAAAGGGTCGAAAAATTGAATTGAGATTGAGGACTCTGCAAAAGTCATCTTTTTCTCTATGCAAACTGATCCTCTATGTGTGTTAAAGGGTAAAATTATTGTCTCTTGCAAAGTAGTTTTGGGACTATCAAAACCTGTTCAAAAACTTTTTTATATCTCAATTACAAAATCTTCACATTTAATTATCTTATAACTGCCTTTCTCCCTTAGATGTGAACTTCTTGAAAAAAGAAATCTCACCTTACTCATTTTTGTTTTGCTAATGTATAAAATGCCTGGCCCATAGGGAAGTTTCAAAAAAAGGGGGGGTGCATTGAATTTTTGTTTATAGCACATGTTAATTTTCCCGAGACACAATGTAAGAAGTGCACATTAATTGTTTGACATGCTTGAGATGTTGAAAATAGTTGGGTTGTGTGTGTGTGTGTGTGTGTGTGTGTGTGTTTTGCTGTTTACCTTTTATCTAACGTGTGTTGGAAAAAACAGGCTGGGTCAGAAATACTGGGACAGAAGAGCTTAGTGGACAATAAACTAGAACATCATCATTTTTGTTCCATTTCATGCAGGGATTCTTCAGCTGGTTTATGAGAGGAATTTCTTCCTTCAAAACAGGAGGGAAAATCAGAGGTTGTTTGTGAGGCTGTCTTCCTGCTTGCAGATGTGAGATTCAAGTTCACTGTCGTGCATAAGCTCCTGAGATAAAAGGCGCCGTTGAACTCCAGCACATGGCTCTTTTTCCGGGAATTCATAATTAGCCTTTCCTTTGGAAGGGTTTAGATGTCATTTCAATGTTTGTGATATATTTCAAATACTGCTCAGGTTAAACAGCGCCCGCCCTCATACTCGGCGGAATGAAAGAGAAAGCGAATTATGCAGGTACATCTTGGAAGAGCATTACTAATTCAAAAGGGGCCTGCCAGACAGGGGACACCCACATACCGAAGAAAACAAAAATCTCTGCCTTGAAACCATTCCAGTTTCATAACATTCTAAACAATGATAGGAGTTTAATTAAATTTACTTGTAGTTATGTTTGCCAGAACTTGATTGTAATATCAGGATGACTGATTTCATTAAGCCAGTAGCTTTACTCAGAGACACACTGACTGTAGGCGAAGGAGAAATGAATTAATCAAAAATCTCAAAGGAAGTTTTCCAACTTCTTGTAATCCACCATTAAGCAGGGGCATTTGGAAATATAAATGAGAGCCTGAATGGGCATATTGAATGTTTTGTTTCCTATGTGCACACACTGAAATTACCGTGTGCTGTCATCATTTCACGTGCTGGCTAAAGGATGAGTCGAGTGGTTCTCGGATATCTTAGACAATCAGGTGGTGGGAGCTATTACATAATTTAAACCTGCCTATTAATTCTTTTTCCTTCAAGAAGCCTTGCTAAAGAAGAAGACGATTTGCATTTCTGAATTCAGCAGTGACAGAGAGAAAGCAGAGTCCGCTTCTAACGAAGGTTAAATAAGAATAATGAGGTTAAAATTTGCAACCCAACTGTTTTCTGCTACAATAATTCAATTAAAGCTGCTTCTAATTGGGACAATTTTCCCTCACGTTACAGTTGATGGTTGTCAGTATCTCAAATCAGAATTAATTACTTTTTTCCTGTGAAAAAGCAACCATTTTCATGAATAATGAGGACTTAAAAAATACACACATAAAATCCAGGTACATGTAAATCTGTCCTAGTTCATCTTGAATGTAGATTTATTTTTTCAAAAGCAGTAACTAAGGGGAAAAGGTAGAGATTTTATGCTTTTGTGATTTTACAGAAATAAAGATTTCTTTCTTTCTTTCTTTTGTTGTTGTTGTTTTGTTACTGTTGAAAGAGACCTCCTACATAACAACAGAGAGTCAAAGACAAAAAGTGATACAGGGAAGAACCATGGGGCAGAGTTCCCACAGTCTTCTGAAATAGGGAGAGAGAGATGACCTCAAGCAGGCTCCACACCCAGTAAGAGCCTGGCGACACCACCAGCCTCCATCTCACAGCCCCGAAATCACGATCTCAGCAGAAATCAAGAACTGGACACTTAGTAGACTGAGCCATCCAGGTGCCCCGAGAAAGGCTTTTTCTAGTTTATGCATGTTATTTTCCTTTGTTTTTAAATAAAGCAATTCTCTCATCAATGTCAAGGAATATAACCGCTCTTCTAAATTAATCCATTAAATAAAAACTATGCTTGTTAGATTTGTTAGGATTATTTGGGTTACAAGTGATCGCATTCTGACTTAAATCAATGAGTTGTAAGCTTTGTGGAATCTTTTGTGTAACTCAAAGATCAGAAGTGAGTGGGTCTCGGGCAGAGGTGACCGGGAGAACGCTCTCTCTGCCTCCCATCGTCCCCGTTCCTGTGTCTGCCTCATGTCTCTCCACCGACAAGAAGCTTCCCCTAGTTCTCCAATGCACAGAGCAGGAAGCATGGTACCCCTCGCTTGTGAGTATTATAGTTTACAGTCCGGAATCCCAGGGAGAAATTATTTCTCTCTCTCATTCCCATACCTGAATTTGGGGCCCAAACTGTCCTCTATAATATTGGGGGGTTGGCAGATAAAACAATGGCATTCACCAGTTTTACTCAATAGGAAAAACCTACTGAAAGAGGAATCGAGCTGTAGAGTAGGAAAAAAATATAAGAGAAGACTAGGGGAGAGAGAGAGAGAGAGAGAGATACTGACCTCCTGCATACTGAGAGAGAGCCAAAGACAAAAAGTGATGCAGGGAAGAACCATGGGGCAGACAAGCAAATCCATAGAAGTAGTTTTTACAGCTGTCAGAGGGAAAGAAGCTCCTTGGCCAATTTACATATAATATTTGGCCATGGTATTAATTGCCCATGAGGTCAAAAAATGCAAGAATATTAAATATCTATGACAGAGTAACTTAAGTTTTCAGAATTTTTTGGTTCCTCTGAGGTGTCAAGTTCCAAAAGAGCCTTAATGACTACTTGCTCCTGGCAGCCAGAGCTCAAGGAGGCACGCTTCCAGAGCCTGGGAAAGGCTTCCTGAGAAAGGCAAGACTGGGCTGAGCCTAGAGGTAGCCAGGATTAAGCGATGGCAAGAGAAGAAGCGCGCAGAACATTCTTGAATCCTGAGTCAGCTGCTTCACTCTGGCTTTAAGATGAAGATGAGCGGGACTCTTGCTGACAGTGATGACCTTTCCAGGACTCCTCCTCCTACGCCGCCTGCATCCAGCTGTGTCCACCTCTCTGACACGAGTCCCAAATACATTTCCACGGTTGTCACCACTGGGCTCACAGGTAGCCTGCTTGGCATTCTCTCTCTAATGGACTCCCATCTGCCCCCAGCCTTAGTCTGCTCCCCTGACAGATGAACTCAGGAATGAGTTGTTTAGGTTGCCCTGTCTCAAAAATTTTGACTGACCTGACAACCCCACGAACCCTCAGTAAGTTAAGTGACCCCTCAAATTTCTCCACAGGAATGCCCCAAACCACCATTCCAGGCTTGTAACTCCCCACTGTCCTCACAACACCTCATGCCCCCCACACGCCCGGCTATGGCTCACTACCTCACCTCCTCCCTTCTAGTTCTACCTTCCTTTTCCTACCTTGTCTGGGGAAATCTGATCATACTTCTAGGATAATTTCAACATTGGCTTTCTAACCAAAATCATTCCTAATCCCTTCCTCTGCCTCTCTCATACCAACTGAATATAATCCTAGCTCCTTTGGAACTCAGAACTTTATTGGAATTCTTTTTCAGTATTTCCCCCCACTTTACTTTGTATGACTTCTGTATAAGTTAATTCTGTACCTATTTATCATTCTGTTTAGAGTATAAATATTTTTTAAATTTTATTTTATTTTTTCAGTGTTCCAAGATTCATTGTTTATGTACCACACCCAGGGCTCCATGCAATACATGTTAGAGTATAAATTTTTTGATGATGAGCCCCCACCTTGGCTATCTTGCCATCTGGGGCAGAGACCATAAGGAATTGGTGGCAGAGGTCCTCTTACTTTTCACTGTATATATTTGTGCACTATTTGTATGCTTGTGTGTGTTTTAACCATGAGCACGTATTACCTTTGTCACTATTTTTTTCATTAGAAATTTGGAATATTTGAGAATGCTCACTTTAATGGGATTAAAGTCTTATACTGTAAGCTCTTCATTCAAACATGTACTGTCATGCATTTTGGGTCAAATGTCCCCAGCTGCCTGTTATCATATACTATTTTGTAAACATTCTGTGCAGTGACTGGCAGGCTTCAGTAACTCAACTGGTCTAACCAGAAATTACCTTTTTTTTTTTTTTTCTTTCCTGTCTTTTAAATTCAGAGCTAATGGACTAAACTGTTTACCTTCATTTTAAATTAGTCACACCTCATTATCACCCTAGTAGACAGAATCAATAGTCTAATTATTAGCCCTTACTCAGGGCACAGGAAAAATCCTGGTAAGTGGAAAGTCTTTCTTGATAACTTTCTCCATGATGCAGATACCTGATTCTGGATGAGCTCTTTTCCTATTTTAGCTTCTGGAATTAACTTGAAATTCCTCAACCTCTAGGGTTTGGCAGACTAGTCATTCTCTTAAAATAACTCGATGGTGAATACTTAGGAAGCAAATCATGTGAAGACAGCCATTGGTTTGGGTGAGAAGAAAAAGGCAGAGAATTCAGAACATGCCCTCGATTTACTAATCCCCTGACATTTAGCAGGAAGGACCAACAAGAGACGCCACAGGGCTCTTGAATGAGCTTGCCATTTTAACACAGTCCCACTAACGGAAAGGACCTCACAATACTGTCAAAGAGCACAACAACTCAACAAAGCCTTTGGAATGTAAGAATTCCTCTACTCTAGTGTTTCATTTCTTTCATTAAATCTTGGCTTCTCTCTATAGCCATGTATGTCTTCAGTGTTCATAAATTCATCCAAATCTTTCTGAAGCCATTTAAGTTCTGTGGCTCCTTGGGTAAGAAATTCTGTAACCAAATAACCTGTTACTTGAAGTCATATAATAGTCCTATTACTTAATATTTGCCTCGCCCAAGTTTAAAAGATGTGACCTTGGGGAACCTGGGTGTCTCAGTGGGTTGAGCATCTGACACGTGGTACCAGCACAGGTCTTGATCCCAGGGTGGTGAGTTTGGGCCCCACGTTGGGCTCCATGCCCTGCGTGGAGCCTACTTAAAAAAAATAAATAAGCAAAATAAAATAAAAGTTATGCCCTCATTATAAAATGAGGATTCCACGACTAAGACCTGGTTTATTGTATTCATAATACATAAATCAATGAATTCTCACCCAGTCTCATCCCCTTTCTGTGATAAGGAGGCCTGTCCTCTAGCATAGCTCTGCACAGAGCTCCTCCCTTGGCATTGCCAGCCCTACTGATAATGAGAAAAAAAAGCCTGGTCCATTGTTGACCCCTGGGCACCACAGACCCATTTCCAGGAGCCTAAGAAATAAACTCTCCCTTCCTCCAATACCTTCACAGTTGGCACAACAGAAATACATGCTTATTCCTTCTCCCTCCTTCACTGAAAACCAGAGATGAAGAACTTGTATATGTCAGCCATCCACATAAAGGCACTGGGATCAGAGACTTCGCCAGCAGCAGAAAGAACTCTCATCACGGTGTTTTGTGATTCAGAAGATGCCACATCTGCTGAAGGCCTAGTACATGCCCGGGACTCTTGAAACACATCACAAAATTGCAGATTTCATGCTAAAACAAATGATGCTTCTATCATCGATTTCGCCCTCCATCCTTTCTCTCTGCGAATGACTCTTCACCTCTCCTCAGACATCCCTCAGGAGAAAGCCGCTCTGCACTGTTTTGTAGGCACCTATGTTTTCAGGGATTATTAATGTTAAAATCTATTATGGCTTAAGGACATTCATACCTACTGCTCAAAGAGGTGAGTGATATGTTTTTGAGCTCTTAGATAAAAATATTATGTCAAAATCATCAGTCATTGAAGGCTTCACTTGATTACAGAAAATCTGAATGGCTTCAAAAAGATTTTGATGAATATCAATTCATAAGAATTCATAAGAGTAACGGAGACAGGAATGGCTACGAAGGGAAGATGGAATTTAAGTCTGGAGACATTAGATTCATTTTAGCGGTTATTTTAAAACATCAATTATTTAGCTTATAATTCAGTTTCAACTTGGGAGTCATCTACAAACCATAAAATGTACTGAAGTCCACCCTTCCATGAATTCAATTAGCATCTAATATTTGTGAACAAAAGAATGTCACTGATTGGACATATTGAAGTTGAAATAGCAAGAAAGACGGTAAAACCTGATTTTATTTACTCCCTTCCTTCTTCCTCTTAGTCTCTTTAAGGAGCTCTCCTATTGTAACACATCATACACATAACAATATGCTTAGTTAGGGGATAAGGCGGATAATGGTGTAGAATAAAAGTAAACACAGGAATAGGGACACTGTGTTTCATCATTCCAAGAAAGAGATGACCACACAGTCATTATTTGTATTGTAACATTCTACAGGGATTTTCAGAGAAGGACCTGAAAGTTCTTCATTCAAGGTCTCTCATCATTACACAATTTACCTAAGGACGCTTGGCATTATGTGGAAATATCCTGGGAACACTGGGATAGAACAGAGAAGGCAAGAAGTCTGTATGATTAGTTTTTTTTTTTTTTTTTTAATTTACTTACTCATTTGTCAGAGAAAGAGAGAGAGAGCGCGCGCCCGTGCGCACGAGTTGGGGGAGCAGCAACCAGAAGGAGAAGCAGACTCCCTGCTGAGCAGGACGCCCAATGCAGGACTTGATATCAGGACCCTGGGATCATGACCTGAGCCAGATGTAGCTGCTTAACCCACTGAGCCACCCGGGCGTCCCTGTGTAATAAGTTTGAACGGGTAAAACTCCAGAGCCCACCAGATGTTTCAGGACAATAGAGGGTGCTGTGCAGTCCAGTTCAAATATGAAACAATGAAACGAGGCAAAGTTAAAGATTCAGCTGGGGAACATACTAGTTCAGTCATCATGGGAAAGCTTCCCATCTTAAGCCTCTGTAGGCTTTATCCATTAAATGGAGACAATTCTGCTCATTTCTCATGTTTAATGAGGATCAAATGATATAGATGTATATGATACGTAGTTTCAAAACTATCAAGTATGATTAGTGAAAAGTACTTACAATAAAAAAGAGCTTGATCTCCGATCCATCTTAAACTCACTTTTTTTTTTTTTTTTTTTTTGGTCCTTTCTGTCCCCTTAGGCTACTTAGAGCTATGAATGTGTGGGAAGTTCTCAGGGTATGCTCACCATCAGGGAGACTTTGGATACAGAAGAAAATCAAGAGGTTCAAGACCAGAAAGGAAGACGCAGTGAGTGAGGGACTATAAGAGACACGTGATCTCACAGCATTGATCACGGTGGGAAAATATGGCGAACTTTCCCAGTTAGAGAGACCAGGCATGTGCATTCATCCCGGAGTGCACAGCTTTCCAACCTGGAACCCCCATGCAGCTCTTTGCCCACATGCCTGATGGAAAACTAGAATCTGAACAGTCTCGCCAGGGCCCAGGAGACAAGGGTGTGGGGTCGTTTCTAAGGATGAGGACAAGATGTACATTCAGTGGTTTCAATGATGTGCAGGTTCATCTGGGTTAGAAGCTGCTTTCGTAAAAATGCAGACGATACCAAATGACATCATGCCCTACGCAGCGGCCTTTCTCGACAGGGTTCTGTAAAAGAATGAAGCCCGTGAGAAAAGGACTGTTATTTTCTCAATTCTCTCAAGGTTGGCAGAGGACTAGCAGCATTCCAGATGCATAGGAGAGAGGTTAATTTATCGCATACAATGGCTCCCTCCAGCAATGAGGGCTTAATATTCTCTGAAAATCCAGGTTGGGAGCGATGCTCTGGGCAAGACCTGTCAGTGCTTGGAGTCTACAAGCAACAGGCACAAACTAGGTCTAAATTCCACTGAGAAGAAGCACAAGGGCTTTGACTTAAGTGTAGGCAGAAGAGCTAAAAGCAGATATTTTCAGTGATGGGATACAATGATATACTACTTAAGTAACCTACTTTATGGCATGTTCTTTTGTAACATGGAGCCTCAGAGATGTCTCTGGGACAATTTAGGTGTAGGTTGGCCAGGAGTGATCAAAAGGACGGCCCGCAGTCACTACCTCCACCACATACCAGTTCCCTGTTATCAGAAAGTAGCACCCCCACGAAACCTCTTGTAAGCCAAAGCGGCTTCAAGGGAAGAAAGCACTACCACTAGTTTATTAGGACAGCCTTCTGGACATTTCCAGACCCCCCAGAGTAAGCTCTCTTAGGCTTTTCTGAAATCTTAGGTCGCATCTTGCCAAAAGATCCATAAAATAAATGGAGGGAAAGCACAGACGGTCACACATACAATTCCAAGTTCTGGTGGCCTGATGTGCAGACACTGTGTGCAGCTCCCAGGGAAGGCACTAGGCAGTGCCACTCTTGCTGCCTCTGTAAGGGCTCGCAGCAAAACCACCCCACTTTTTGCTTTTTCTCATAAAAGTGAAACTCATCTTCGCATTTATTTTGGTTGGTAAGAACAGGTACTAATGTAGGTCTTTCATAAAAGCGAAGTGGCATAAAATTTCTAAAATTGGCGACACCTGTATACGATTAGTGCGTGGGGTCCATCCAGTCTGCTTAGTCTAAGAATTAATACCCTGCCTGTGACTCTCATTCAAAAACATTTTTTTTTCCTAAAAAAAGGATTAGAACCTGAATGTAAGGCAAAAGCACTTTAGGAGGACAAAAGCATAATCACGCCAGTGACGGTTTATCTACTTCAGATGCACACACTAAAAATAAATGTATGTGTGTGGGTTTGGCTACTTGCCTTATGTCTCATGTTTTCAAGGTTTTAAGTTGGTTTTTGCTGCTGACGAGCTTGACCTTTTCCTCTGCCTGACATTCCTCGGTTTGCTTATTTCATAGATTGATTTTTAAAGTTCAGTTTCCTAGAATTCTTTCGAGATCGATGAATAAATTATAGAAAGGCAAAAGGGAAAGAACTTCCCCCTTTAACTGTACCTTTACTAGTGCTGCCAAATTCAAGGCTCTATAAAGTTAAAACGGACTTTTATTTTTCAGATGAATTTAACAGGCATATGGATCTCCCCAACCCACTGAACAGTTAATTCTTAAAAGGGGAAAACTCAGTGGGACTTTTCCAGTTCATCCTATGCATGGGCAAGGCAGGAGGTGGAGAGTTGGCAAAGTCGCCTCCTGGCCGGTCCGTCCATGAAAGAAAAGTTCTCCATACAGAGCTTACTGCCACTGTCCATTCATTCCCCCATACTCTCAAGAGAGCAATTAGGATGCATGGTGGATTCGTTTATACAAAGTCCCTAAGCAACCAGGTCTGAGCATAGACATGCAAATGGAGACCTTCCAGTCCAGTAACTTTCTTTTATATCCCCCATGATTTTGTTTTCACTGTACCAAGGAAATCGGAACTCCTGGTTGCCTTCTTCCTGACAACAGTTCTCAACAATTTCATGAAAAAGTGGGGGTAAAAAGCTGGGGGGAGTTTGCCTTACTTATCGCTAGATAGCCTGTGTCTATAATCTTACAGCGAAAACATGGACTTCACAAGGTCACGGCCAACTCAGCAACTATGGTTGTTTTGCTGATGTCCCACGGCCCTAGCCAAAAATCTTAATCTGAAATCCTAATTGTATCAGACTGCTGGCAGGGTACATACACCACTCCAAAAATAGTTCAAATTATTATATTTAAATGTGTCTAACATAATCATGGAATATAATCATTTTTAAAAGATTTATTTCTTTATATGAAAGACAGAGAGAGAGCCATGAGCAGGAGGGGCAGAGGGAGAGAGAGAATCTCAAGCAGACTCCTTGCTGAGCCCAAAGCCTGATGCGGGGCTTGATCTCAGGACCCTGAGTCGTGACCTGAGCTGAAATCAGGAGTCGAACGTTTAACTGACTGAGCTGCCCAGGTGCCCCGGAACGTAATCATTTTTCCTACTGGTTTGCAGGAACAGTCCTTACATCGACATTATTTCCCTTCCAGATTCTGTAAGGCATGTGAGGTTTAGGTTAGGTCTCAGGGGTTTAACTTGCCCTGAAATATATGCAGTTAATATGCAAAAAGCAACATTATAACAGTGTCCCACAGGCAAAAACGGTCTATTTTCTATAATCTGTAAAGTGCTTCCTTGCATTTAAACCCATGTATAACACCATGTACTACTAAAAACAAAGTCATATTTCTAACGAAATGGAATAGGATTGATTGAATGTGTATACAAAATTTATAATGTAATTATTCCTTTTTTTCATTCATATCTACTAACTTATTCGGTTCTAAGTGCATTCCATTTCTTCCAAGGAATGTGGCTGAATGGCAGATAGAAAACACGGAGGAAACGATAAATGTTAAATAAATGCCAAAAGCATCAATTCACCTAAAAGACTGGGAAAGATGTCCATGTCCTTTATGCACATCTAAACCCTTGCCAGGATGCACCTTTCATTACATAGCACTTTTCTCCTTTTAGCCAACATTCCTCATTACAACGCATGGTATCACATGCTGTATAATGCGCAGGTTGCCAAGGCAACAACAGAGCTATATGCCAAGCAAGGAAAATAGAAATTAACCTTGGACAATTACCTAGCATTACAAAGAAGGAAGGTGAAGGACGGCGGAGTGCAATTATGCAACATGGTTGTATGACCAGAAGAAAGAGTCCTGGTGAAGGAAGTCACAGCTGAGGGGCCATGAAGGGGACAGCTGTGATAAACCGGGAATTACGGCTACACAGGGAGAAGAAGATCTTCCTCCGCATTGTATGCATACAGAAGTGTGCATGCATCTTTTTGGAGGGTGGGGGGTGTTAATGAGATGCTCGTGTTTTTCAAGCACAGGAGTGAAATAATAGGAAAAAATACATGCTGGTCTCTGCCCTGGGTTCCTGACACAGAGCTAAGCACACACCTGAAAACCTTCAATGGCTCCACACTGCCGACGGAATTCAGTATGAGCTAACATTTCTTTTATGTTTTGGGGCACTTGGGTGGCTCAGTCGGTTAAGCAGCTGAGCTCGGCTCAGGTCATGATCTCAGGGTCCTGGGATCGAGCCCCGCATCGGGTTCCACACTCCGTAGGGAGTCTGCTTGAGATTCTCTCCCCCTGCCCTTCTCCCGTTCATGCTCTCTCTCAAATAAATAAATAAAATCTTTAAAATTTCTATTGTGTTTTTTATCTCCAAGTGTTTGGGATTTGACATATTATCCATACACATGTGTTATAATTTAGTTTCTTAATTCTCACCTTATTATTAACATTAATTTATTAATCGATCACTATTAATTTTCTTGAGTATTCATTAAGAAAATAAATTAAACAAGGAGGCCATTAGACCAGAATCCTAATACTTTTGTGACTTATGTAAACCAACCAAAACCAAGGCCTATAGTTACCTCAAGGTTAAGGAACTGAAATTGGAGGCCAATCAGTCATAGTCAGCTAACTACCCTTCCCAAGCAGGGCAGAGTGCTAAGGACAGCCAATCACAAAGAGCCAAGTAAGGAGGCTTGAAGCCATAGCTGATCAGTTTCCTTTGTTTGATGCTGGACCTTGTCTATAGAAGTCCTTCCCTGCTCCCATCTGCAGAGTGCTGCTAACGAGTCATGGTCTGGCGATGGCCTATTGGAATCAATTTCTGTTCAGATAACACTTCTAACTTTTAACATGCTTCAGTTTATCTTTAAAAAAAAAAAAGGGTTTCATTTATTTATTCATGAGACGCAGAGGGAGAAGCAGGTGCCCCAGGGAGCAGAGAGCCCCACATGGGACTCAAACCCAAGACCCCGGGATCAGGACCCAGGCCAAAGGCAGATGCTGAACCAGCTGAGCCACCCAGGCGTCCTGCCTCAGTTTTTCTTTTTTTTTTTTTTTTAAAGATTTTATTTATTTATTTGACAGACAGAGACCACAAGCAGGCAGAGAGGCAGGCAGAGAGAGAGGAAGGGAAGCAGGCTCCCTGCCGAGCAGAGAGCCCGATGCGGGACTCGATCCCAGGACCCTGAGATCACGACCTGAGCTGAAGGCAGCGGCCCAACCCACTGAGCCACCCAGGCGTCCCTCAGTTTTTCTTTTAATAACATATATGTGTGTATGTGTGCACACATCACAGACACACACACACACACACACACACACACAATCTTTGTTTAGTCTTTTCATTGCTTCAATGTTTGATCGAATGTCTATTGAGCAAATGGTAAGGACCTCAGTGGGGATTATAGCTGAGGGCACTCCAACAAGAAACATATATATTTAAGAATCACCTCATCATGGACTACCATACCGACTAGATTAACCTTAAGTGTCCCGAGTGTCTAGAACTTTTAATTAGGCTTGATCCAGGGAAGGGGAAAGGAGTATTTATTGTGCACGAAACACAAGCCAGGTAACCCACACACATTATTTCATTCCATATCCGTAACAACTACAAATTAGGGATTATTGAATATGATTAAATGTCAGTTGACAACTCCCCAATAATTATCTACCAGAAAAGATGGGCATCCTTACACACGAAGCCTTAGCAAGTCCCTGACCATGTGGAGATAACATGTCCTCCACGACACGTCACATCGACACGCACGCAGTCACTGTCCCTTGCACACACTTATCAAGGTTATGTAATGGAATTTGTAAAAGAAGCAAATGCATTTAACATACATTCAATGATTATTTACAACTAAAACATTAGCTAGGATTGTAATCCAACTCCAAAAAAGCATATTTTTAACAAATACCCTAAGTGGTAACTTTTTCCGAAGTATAAATATCCACCAGAGGTCAGATAAGCGGGCGAGGGTGGCCCGTCCTGTTCAGAATTTGCCACATGTAGTATCGTCTCCACCTACAGAGGAGAGAAGAGGTTCGGCTGGGACCTGCCCAAGGATACACAGCTGCACATCGACCTGCATGACTGTACGAGACCACAGTGATGTCCAACTACTGACAATAACCTCCCCCTTTGGCAAGTGTAAGCCCCAGGGACTCCCAGAAAGTCTGACCCCCTCCACTGAGAATCATGAATTTCTGCAGGTCTCCGCCAGTCAGGAAAAGCTTGTGAGCTTTACTTTCTGTGGTTGGGATAAAGAAAACAACAGCTTTGGGGGCTCCTGGGTTGCTCAGCCTCTGCTTTCAGCTTGGGTCATGATCCCAGGGTCCTGGGATCGAGCCCCACATCGGGCTCTGCTCGGCAGGGAGCCTGCTTTCCTTCCTCTCTCTCTGCCTACTTGTGATCTCTGTGTGTCAAATTAAAAAAAAAAAAAAAAAGAAAAAAGAAAACAACAGCTTTGGGTTTTATTATTTTAGAGGATAAACAAAAATATCGAAAGTAAACCTGTATCTGATGCCTTAACATTTGGACTATGTCATGGATACCCAGCTTTGGGAACAAGAGGCAGGGAGGATGTGACCTTCGTGGTCCAGGAGAACCAGGTGGGACTCTCGGGTCTGTCACTTGTTGAATGATCCAAGGAAAGCACAGTGGCTCAGTTGGTTAAGCATCCGACTCTTGATCTCATCGCAGGCCATGATCGCAGGGTTGTGAGTTAAAGCTCCATGTTGGGCTCCAAGCTGGGCCTGGAGCCTACTTTAAACAAAAAAGTGACTGGGCTCATGTACCATGCTTTGGCTTCTGGCTTCCTACCCCTGTGGACACTCTGGCACCAGATGTGACATTATCTAATGAGCAAGAGAGAGTACTTCGCACACAAAGTAAAATTGGTACTCTACTTTTATATGCATTCATAGATCACATAATTTTTATTAACTCCTTTGTACAAATGTTGGAACTGAGGGAATGGAAATTCAAGCAACAGACTCAAGAACAAGACTCAAGGTTACACGTTGGTAAGGAATGGACCCTCCAGTGAAGACACACATGCAAAAGAGGGCAATGAAGAATATCTCAAAAAAATCTCTACACTGCCAAAAAAAAGAAAAAAAGAAAAATGAACATCATTTGTTCTTCAAATAACATACAAATGTTTTTGGAATATAGTCTCCTCTCAGGGAAATTTGGGGAAAATGTGTCTACCATCCTGAAAACTTTCCATTGGATTGCACACAATGACAGCAGTCCTCTGCCTTTTGCCTGAGACCCTGAAATGCTCTCACTTCACGTACTGCCTGGCCTCATACATCCTGTGGGAGTGCTGCTAGGGCTAATATAATTTTTGTTGGTTTGTTGGTTCTACAGAACCCACGTCATTCGATCCACATGGCAGTTGTTAAAACAAGTGTGTAACGATTTTCTCGAAATGCCTCGCTGAAGTAGCTGGTAGTTATTGTGAATCTACCATGGTAAAAGGTTAAACGCCTGTTGTGGCCTGTGGTTTGTGACAGGAAAGGAGGTGAGGAATGACGTCTCAGAGAAGGGGCACTTTGAGTTGTGCTTTTGGCCCTGAGGACCAATCAGAGACACCGCATGGGGGGATTGAGCAGAACTACGGCAATGACGGGGCCTCAGGTGAACTTGACTGGAAGAGTTTGTGGGGCACTATCTGTAGTATTAAATCCAAGAGCATTACACACAGCCTTGAGCAGACATCTGACAGGGGTGATAGAGAGAAAACAACCATAAGAAAAAGAAAAGCTGCAATAGGGGCACCTGGACGGCTCAGTGGATTAAAGCCTCTGCCTTCGGCTCAGGTTATGATCCCAGGGTCCTTGGATCGAGCCCTACATTGGGCTCTCCGCTCTGCAGGGAGCCTGCATCCTCCTCTCTCTCTGCCTCTCTGCCTACTTGTGATTTCTGTCTGTCAAATGAATGAATAAAATCTTTAAAAAAAACAAGAAGAAGAAGAAGAAAAGGAAGAAAAGCTGCCATCTAATTCAATGTGGATACCCCAACTTCTTGATGGAGAAGTCAACAAAGACAGAAAGGACCTTGGGCAAGAGAATGGGTAATGGGTTTGGGAACAAGAGCCAGCACCGCAGAGAACCAAGACAGCAGGAGGTCAAATCCAAGCCAAGGCTAGGCTAACATGACCATTTATAAAAATAATAAAAGATTCTGTCTTGCAAAGGCTTTCAAACTTTAATAGCAACCTACAGAAGGATAAACATTTTCCACTGTGACACAGTACAAACGTGCATATTCCTCAATACCTAGATTTAATTGAAATAAAAATTCCACAAAGCAATACTTACCCTACTCTACCCTCTGGCATTTTCCATTCTATTTCAGCACATTAAAGTAAAAACACTAGTTAGAACTTTCTCAGGTGCTTTCACGACCGGCGAATGGAACATAATTCAACAGGTTTATAAGCCACTAATCTACAGGGTGCATTCCAGGAGGAATTAAACATAAGCACGTAGTCTCCATTCCTAAGATGCACCCAATCACAGAAATGAAACAAACAAACAAACAACTCCCTGTCCTCCTCTGGCCACTCTTTCATCTCATTTTATTTAAGGTCAAACCTCTTGCCTAGAAAGAATTCCCCAGCCCAGCAGTCCTCAAACTTTTTGATCTTAGGACCCATTCACACTTTTATAAAATTATTGAGAACTCTAAAGGTTTATGATCAAATGGGTTATATCTATTAATATTTAACATTTGTAAATTAAAACTGAATAACCTATAATATATGTGTGTATACATGTACTTATATCATCAAAATTATAAGTATAAATCCATTATATGCTACCCTAAATGTTTATCCCTCCCAAAAATACCTGCATTTCCCAAAACATATTTAGTGGGAGGAGTGACATTATTTTACATTTCTGCAAATCTTTTTAAGGTTTGGCCTAACATCAGGAAGGATGAACACCCACCGTTTGCATCAACATGGATGGAACTGGAGGGTTTTTGCTGAGTGAAGTAAGTCAAGCAGAGAAGTAAGTCAAGAAGATAATTATGTGGTTTCACTTACACGTAGAACATAAGGAACAGCACGGAGGACATTAGGAAACAGAAGGGAAAAATGAAGGGGAGGGAAATCAGAGGGGGAGATGAACCATGAGAGACTATGGACTATAGGAAACAAACTCAGGGTTTCAGAGGGGAGGAGGATGCGGGGATGGGTGAGCCCAGTGATGGGTATTAAGGAGGGCATGACCTGCACGGAGCACTGGGTGTTACACACAAACAGTGAATCATGGAACACGACATCAAAAACTAATGTATACTGTATGGTGACTAACGTAACCTAATACAGATAAATGAAATATATAAATATTGTAAAAAAATAATAAGGTTGGCTTAAGAGAAGACAGCTGGATTTTCATATCCAGCACTCAATCTGTTGCATATATATGATATTAGATATATAGAAGATATTAGTATTTTTAAATTTTTTATTAAGTTTTTAAAAATTTTAATCCCAGTTAGTTAATATACAGTGTTATGTTAGTATCAGGGGTACAATACAGTGATTCCACACTTGCATACAACACCTGGTGTGCATCACAGCAGGTGCACTCCTTAATCCCCATCAGCTGTTTCACCCCACCACCACCAACCTCCCCTCTGGTAACCATCAATATATTTTTGGTTGAAGAAAATTTGGCCTCACTCAGAAAATACTTTGAAAAAGAAGAGCTATTTTAATAGCCTTTTCAGATACTTGAGGACAAACACTATAGGTAGTAGTTTCTAAATGGTTACTTGGGCTGTAGACTCTGAAACCTTATCATGAACTTCTCATTCTCTATTACACTAAAACCCATTGGTCTATTCTGCTGGAATGGATCTTTTACCCAGGGATAAAGTGCCGTTAGTTGTTTGGAAAATATCGGTTCCCTGAATTTGGAAGATCTTTCAAATACTGACACATTCCACGAAAGAATATAAAAAATGACGCCCGTTCCTATCGCCACCAATCTAATGAGAAGTCTTCACTATGGGAAGATGCCAGGCTCACTGTGAATGACAGTCACACGTTTTCCAAAGAGCCTAAACTTGGTGATGGGCAACGAATACTGTCAGTTGTTCCCTTTGAGTTGAATTAAATTTCCTCATTTTGTTCATTAAAAATAAACGAACAAGCCTGCCAAACACTGCAGTCTGAAACAACGACCTGTCCTTCAGTCATTCACTCAAGTAACAATGAGGTTCCTTGAAGAAGGAGACTGGGTCGACTTGCCCATCAAAGAACGACGGGCTTTCCCCAGAGAGCCCTGGCCCTCGAGTCCGCAGCCTCAACCCCGTCAAAGCCAGCCTCCACCCTGTGGGCTGTGGGCACCATGGGCTGGATGAGGTGCTGTGAGTGAATTTGGTCATTATGCTTTGGTGTTTCTCCCTTGTCTTTGGGCTTAAACTCAAAGTGCTTGGCATTGTCTGAGGCCCTCCCCGCACTGAGATTCCTTCCCACGCTGAGGTTTTCAGTCCCACCCCCAAGTGAGCTGTTCTCATGCCTACGGTCCTTGGCATGACCTGCCCCCAGCCCCAGCCCCCGGGAATAATTCCGCTTATCCTGCAAGATTCTGCTCAAGTCCGTGGTTATATGCACTTTCCCCTGTGCACCTGGCCCTCTGGTATGGTCCTTACCGTCTGATATTGCATTGGTCGTTTTTGCGTCTCTCCCCATAGACTATGAATTTCTTATGGATAGAAATTGCATTATACATAGAAATCTTTTTACCTAGCACACAACTATGTCCGAAATGTACTTGTTGAATGAATGAGTGGCCCAGAGATCGCTTGGATTCCCTTCTGCTTCCTGCTCGTGCACGGAACCGGTCTCAGACCTAGAAACACAGAGGCCTATAAACAGAAGCAGATAGGGACAGGGAGCTGGGCAGAAAGGGGCTGTTCCAGACAGCATGGGAGCGGATGACAGAGTCCGATGGCCCCATGGAAAATCTGAAGTGTGAGGGCACCAGTCAGCACATCTTAAACAGATGGAGTAAGCCCTCTTCACACCACTTCAGATGTGGGAGAAAGACAGACGAGAGCCCAGAATTCCACTGACGCTTAGACCCCAGGAGAAAGCCGTGACCCCCAGGACAACACGTCCCCATGAATGCCACTGTCTTGACTCCACTGAACACGTAGCCTAGGCCCTGTGTGTCTGTCCGGACACGGAAGGATACCCAGACAGCGGATGCTAGTGGTCTGGACAGTGAATAGAGGATATCGGCAAATGGGACTCAGAGCTGAGTTGTGTGTGGGATACTGGGTGAGATAAAGTTTGGAACAGATGTCTCCAATATGAGGTTTCCAGAGAACGTCCTTTTCTGACCTGCACCAAGATCCCTAAGAGAGCAGGCTGGCAGGCGGTGCTCCCGAAACAGTGGGGCTGCAGAACTTCCCTCTGTACCAGAATATCAAGGACGAATGCTCAGTAGAAGAAACTTGGAGGGAGCCTGAGGTATGCATGGGTCTAGGTGAAGGTAATGACAGAAGTAAAGAAAAAGGAATCAAGCTCAAGCCCCCCAGGAAGCAGCAAAAACAAAACCGTCATTTGAAAGTTTGGAAACAAATCTCATGACTGGTGCAGCCGTACATTAAAAGTGACAACTGTGGTTTGAATTTCCAACATAAAAGTCTGGGGAAAGGAGCGCCAGGGGAGGCCCCAGCAGGTTACAGGTCTGACTCCTGGTTTCGGCTCAGGTCATGATCTCAGGATCACAGGATGGAGCCCCGTGTGGACACCTGCATCAGCTCGGAGCTCAGGGCTAAGCCCGTCTGAGATTCCTTCACTGTCTGCTCCTCCCCCCTGCTCTTGTTCTCGTTCTAAAATAAATAAATAAATAAATAAATAAATGAACGAGTGAAATGAATGAATGAATGACCTGGGGGCAAAATAAATTGTTGAGAAGCTTCTAGAAGACCATACTACTCTAAATTTCTAGTCAGGATCCTTACAGCTTGGAGGTTTTGAGAAGAAAGACGAAGTGTCGGTCCCCCTGTTTTGGAATTGTGAACTCTTTGTATCAAGGTAATTCCCAAGCTCTGTCCCAAGACTCCTTCACCATGTTTCTGACACATCACTTGCGCTGTTGCCATTGGGAGAGCCTGCGCAAACGCAGCTGGCACCACTGGTAACCTTGTTCAACGGGAGACCTTGTTCACGCTAAAATAATGCAACCATTGGCCTGTCTTCATCCAGTTGGCAAGACACACAGAGAGTGAAGGGACTGTGTGACCTTCGGCTAGCACTTGTGCTTCTGTTCAGTGTTCTTACTGGTCTTCACCACCCGCATGCCTAGCACAATGAGGTACTTAATAAATGATTGTCAAGTGAATGCATAAATGAAGAAAAGCTCCTGCTTGGGTGTGATCAGCTCAGTGCGGCTGCAGTCATGAGTGCCCAGGAACCCCTCCCCAAGGATGTTAAAAAAAAAAAAAAATGGCGGCCTCCATCAGGACTCTGATGACCTACCCATGGCCCACCCTGCTGTAACCACTAGGCCCCCAGCCTCTGTAACACCCATGGCTCTGAGATCTTAGACCCAGTCCAACCCAGCAGCTCCCTGCTGCTTCCTATTTCTCCATTTTCTTAATGAGCTTTCAAGTTTGATTGACTCTATGTCATCAGTGGCTTTCGAAACCAGCTGCTCCTTTCTGTCAATGAAGCAACTACCCGGCAGGTTCAGACCATCACAGATGGACTCAGCGAAGAGAATGCGACCCCCTTCCCTCTGCTCTGATAATCCCCCATTCCCTGGCAAGTGTATGCCTCCTAAAAAACAATCCATCAAAGGCTTAGGGATAAGAGAACGTGGCTTTAGGTTTTGACACCAAACAGGCTTGATAATACTTTGCCCCAGAATGATGCCGATCTTCCTCCCCAGCTGTGACCACATGGGACTGAGTATCCCCCAGCCTCCCCTCCACCCTCCAGCCCACCCCTGGAGAAGGAGGATGTCTTCTACTCCTTGTGGGAAGCTTATCCCAAGAGAAAGAATAAAGGTGAAGCTGGACCTAATATTCTCAGTCATCCTTCCAAAAGTTACTGATCAAATTAATCACGCCGATTTCCCAAGCCAACAATGAAGACAGAGGTGGTGATAAGCAAGGGTTATGCTTGGGGAAATGCCTCTTTTTAAGAACCAGAAATAGAGAAAAGGCATTTTCCACTACCAAGCTTTATCAAAGCATTAGTCAACCGATGGGCAGAGAGTTTTCGAGGACGGCTGGTTCTCCCTTTAGAGTCTGTCTCATTCCTATAGAACGTTGAGGGGTGGGGGAGGGCACACAAAGAAAAACAAAATAATAAAAAGTTTTTCTATTAAGACTGTAGTGTTAGGGGGAACCCAAACTCAGCTTCAGTAGTGTGGTGTCCGAGAGCTATAGGGCCTGGACTGTGGCAGTAGACAGCCCACTGGACAGGCCAGAGTCCATTTGGTCTCCAACAGAGCCATGGAAGGGCCTGAGGGAGCTGCTTGGGTCCTGTGGACACATGAGACACATCTCAGGGCCTCCCAGAGGTGCCTGGAAACCAGGCTGTGGCTGGTTATTGCCTCTTCTATCCCATTGGACAGGTAGGACTGCAGAAGTTTGGTTACATGAAGATGATGGTCTCGTTCCCAGACTAGAGACGGCCTTTCCCAAGACATCAGGCAGAAAATGCTTCTAGAGATCATCCCTATTTTTGGCACGGTCTTGCCTTCTTGCTTCATGAACCTTAGGCCAGATGTCAGCTGGGATTCTCTGTCCTTGAGATCATGGAGGATTGCTGTGACCCTCCAAAGGACAATCTGAGGAAGTCGTAAAGCCACCCTGAGATGTCTGTGAATTCCCTTTCTGGCTCAGCTCTGTCCAAACCCAGGGTCGCTACTCTGTGCCTGTATCATACTGAGCTCAAACTCGGCCTTACATGGGTCTCCACAAGGATGCTACTCACTCCAGTATCATGTCACAGCATCTTATATTTGAGGGAGTGACAGAGAGGCTACGTCCTACAGCGGTGATCTAGTTTCTTTGTGTCCAGATACTCAGGGGCACACCTGCACACGCTGACCTTGGCCTCCCCTTCCTCTGCTCTCCTGAGAACAGCTTCCCCACACCCAGCTTCCAGCTTCAACCCTATGTGCTCAGTAAGGAATTTTCCCACCCAAGTCCTTCTGTATTTAAGAAAAATTCTCCTGCTAGCTGTTAAAAGAATACAACAATCTCCCTGGTTTTCCAAACTAAATAATTTAGACCCACAGTAGGTGCTTAGAATATGACAAGAGCACAGTTAGATCTGGGTAGGGTCCTTTTCACCGTGACCTGGCACAGAAGCAGCCTGGGGCTGAGGGAAAGTTTATACTCCCCATCTAATTTTTAAAGGATTAGGACAGGCAGATGTTGAATCCCCTTTACTACCTACATCTTACTCCTTCTTAGGATCCCAAAGTGCTTTCAGACACTCTCTCACTAATCCCCACAGCTCCTAGGGCAGGGAACAAATGCCTTGTCTCCAGCATCCAGATGGAGCCCAGACACGTGAGTTAGGACGCCTGAGCTTGCCCATGGGGAGCACAGGCCAGAGCGTCAGCTGGGACCCCAAGTTCTGGAAACCCAACTCCAGGGCTAGGAGGCAAGGTTGCCTCACGTTTTTCAAGTTTTGCTCCTTCTGCTCTCAAAAAAAAAAAAAAAAAAAATGCTAAAAACTGAGCTTTCCCCATTTGTACTTATTCAGGTAGAACAGTGTGGGGTTCAAACCACAGGTTCGAGAACAAGACTGCTGGGGCAGCAACCACAGCTCTGCTAACTACTCTCAAGCTGCTGATCCTGGGTGAGGCAGCTGACATTTTAGTGTTTTAATCTCAGCCTCTGAAAAATAGAAATGATAAATAATAGTATCCACCTTACAGGGCTATTATGAGCATTAAATGAGTTTACACCCTCCTACTCCCAGCCCCCCATACACCCAATATAGAGCTTAGGAAAGTGTCTGGTGCGGAGAAACACCACAAAAGTGTTAGCTATAATTATTTCTTCTTTTCAAATTGTGCATTCTTTATTTAGTAACCCTGCGCCGATTTTTTTTGTCTGGGTGACAGCATTGTCTAACTATAGAAACCAAACTTGCAGAATCCTGAGCAGACGATTAACTCCGATGTATTACCATCCTATTGTTTCCCCTTTCCCCTTCCTTCCCTCTTTCTTTCCTTTTCTTCCCTCTCTTCCCTTTTTCTTTTCTTTCTTCTTTCTCCTTCTTCCTTTTCCTTCTTTCTCTCTCTTCCTTTCTTCCTTCCTCCCATCCCTCTTTCTTTTCCTGTCTCTTCCCCCTGCCTTTCTCTGTCTTTCCTTCTTTCTACCCTCCTTCCCTTCCTTCTAGAAATGTCTCCAAGGTGCCTACTATGTGATAATGGCACAGTATAAGATTAGATAGAGTACTAGAGATAAATTAGAAGGTGATTTTGATTTAGGATCTTGTGGTTTATTAAGGGTATACATGGAAGTTTATTGTCAAAGTGATATTATAGGGAGAACCCAGATGAAGGAGTAGCTAATTCCACCTGAAACCGTCAGGACAGCCTTCTCTGAGGAGGAGGTCCTAGACCTGAATCTTCAAGGTCTAGGACCTCAATCTTGAAGGATAGACAGGAATTTGCCAAACAAAGAATATTTGCAACATTTGGGGGAATTTTTTCCAGATACCTATGTTTTTTGGAAGCTCACATACGATTATAAAAAACAACCATATATGATATGGTAGATCATAAAGCGTGTCTCAACACATCTCAAGGATTGAAACCTTCCAGAAAGCACCGTTCGATTAAGCTATAAATCAATTACTAAAACACATAAAAATGCATATTAGATGGTCATTTATAAATGATAATTTTCCATGCTACTTTATCAATTAAAAATATAGGTAAATAATTAAATCTTACAGACTACACATGGCAGTACTGCTAACTATCCAGGGGCTATATTTAAATATAAAAGCATAGTTTTAGAGATTGTTCTCCACAAATAACATATTTCACAAATATATAAAGATACTATTTTTCAACTGAAAATAACAACACTGAGGCTGAAGAGATTCGCAAGGGGAAATACAGAGGGATATATTATAAAAAAGTTCAAAAACAACTTCACAACACAAAAAATCTGGACTATGGAATACATGGGTCTATGTAAGTATATATAAACTTGGAACTATTTCAAAAATATTTTGTAAAGCAGTTTCTCAGGAACTGATTATGTAAATGCTATCTGGACATGAGAATAACCAGCAAAAAGGATGCAGCTCTTCTGGGGAGTGAGCAGGGGACTTATGTAAAGAGTGGTAACACTTGCAGAAGATTTTTCAGCCTTAGATACAGCTCATATTTTCCTCCCATATGGATCTACCCTCTTGCAACCGGATAGAAGACATATTAAATAATTTAAACAGGTTAATAATTAAACAAGTAAATAATGATATTGATGTTCCTACCCAGGAACATTAACAGAAGGAGAGCTACTATTTATACGCCAATTAGCACTGGGGAGAAAGGGTAAACATAACTGTAAAGAATTTCTCAAAATTACACTTTACTAACATTTTGAAAAAGCATGTTCAAAACAGAAGTGATACAAAAGGAGCTGGGGTCTTACCCTCAGTCTCAACCTTAAAGAACAGTCACATGAGCCACAGGACTAACTTACAGATGCCATAAATGACCTTGTACATTCAAGTGTACCTAGAAGTTACTGGCTACGAGAAACAAATGAACAAATAAACAAAAAACCTAAACCTAAAATTCTTTAAGCAGTTTTTTTTTTTTTAAACTCCTGAGTTAGGGTGACCAGATTTCATTAACGCAGGGTCTTCCCATATTTCTGTTTTATACCATCTGCATGTGACCTTCCTCATCAGAAGATGGCTACAGCGGCCCCACGCATCATGTTCTCACATAACATGGTCCAAAGACAGGGCGGGGGAAGTTCATCTTTTGTTTTTGCCTCCTTAAATAGCTAAAAAGTTTTCCTAGCAACCCCAGAGGAAAAACTCCCTTTAGGTCTGATCAGCCAGGTTTGGGTTCCATGGGTTTCCCAAGCCAATTACTAGCAAAGACAACAGACCATCAATGGACCAAAGACAATCAACCCCCAGAAAAGCAATGTTTCTTGAGCCCGAGTGTATAGCAGAGTCACGTGGAGAGCTTACAAAAACATATTTCCGAGTTCTTCCCAGAAAGCAGTGAGTCTTAAGGCATAAGGCTCTTGACTTTGCATTTCTAGCTAGCTTCCGGGTGGTGCTGGTCCTTTAAAGCATGATTTGCACTGCCCGCTGGCATGTGGGGACATGAAAGCCTAGATAAAATCAGGGGGCGGGGGATAATGGTACCAAGGGGCAGGGGCAATGACTCAAGTAATCAAGCCAAGTTCATCTTAGATCTCTTAATATTATTTTAAAGTTGTGTTTCAAGAATTACTATGTTAAATGAAATAGTGTCATAGAGGCCGAGTCCCCACACCTAACCTGACTGCCATTTCAACCCTACCCAGAAAAGTTGTTTCAACACATCAGTCAGGAATCTTCTGATAAGCACCAATGGGGTAATCTGTCACATGGGCCTTCTCCTTTGCCCAGAGGAAGATGAGTTGATCTCCACGGTAAGACCCTGTGCTCTTCCCCTCTGAAGGACAGTGACCCAGCCTGGAACAACCCTTTTTATTTTGTCCATAACTTTCCTTGCCCCACCCTCCTTCCTATGAAAACCTTCCATTTTGTATAACTCCTCAGAGCTCCCCTCTACTTGGTACATGGGCTGCTGCCTGACTCATGAATCATTTAAGAAAAACAGATCTTCATATTTATTCAGTAGGATTTTGGTTTTTCAACAACTGTTCTATCAAATTAGTGACGTAACCATGCTTCTTCTGGGCAAGAATACAGTCAGGAAGTTACGACCATGGCTCATAAGAATCTGCTTCATGATTGTCCGAGTCATTGTAGATGTAGTGAACTTCTAGTAAGAATGACTATTGTTTGGCTGACTGTAAAAAGGTGGATAAAAGGAGGTAGAAGTTAAAATTTTTCTAGCCCAGCAAGCATCCACTTGGTAACCACTTTTATATCAAAGTCCAAAAGAATGGCCTTCACCAGATATTCCTTTAAATTTTCCAGGGATTGATCTGAGAGTTAATTATCCATTTTAAGTGATTAACAACAACAAAGAAAAAAAGCCACTAAGGCCTATGCTGATGCTTTTAATTGTACTGTGGACCATTGTTGATTTGCATTTTTAAGAACTGGAATCATTTTGACATGCAAAATAAATTAAAAAAAAATGCTGGAATGAATCTGCTATTCTGCTTGGCAACATTGAGCAAGTCATTAAGGAAACTCAGTTGTCCGTGTCTGTTAATATGAAAGGAGAAGACAATAATAAATATTTCTTAGGAACCCTAAAATCTGTTTCTCTAACTAGGTGAAGAACTGCTAACAACAAACAATGGATTTTTGTGGCCAAGCAGCAACCTGGCGAAACCACCAAAGACCTGAATTTTGCAAGTCACTCAGCTTCTCTGAGAGCTGGTTTCCTAACCCGACCCACTGAGGGTTTGGACTGGGTATTTGTTTTGGTATCCCTTCCAGACATAATCTAGAGGTGAAACTCCTTTCTCTGTCCCATCGTTTTGGAGACAGCTGTTAATAAGCAGTTAAATGTGTAATAATATGAAAAAATATTTAATTACAAAGTGAAAGAAAACAAGAGGTCATGGTAATTCTGCTCTGAAAGGTGAGTTGGTTGTGACACAGTAGTGATGGCGGTGATTTTAGAAATTGGCAATAACTGAATTACAGAGTTATTTAACACTAGTTTAAAGAATGACGTCTTTATATCAATGACATGAGTCACTTTTTTAAAAAAATTGAACAAAATACATTTTTTTCCTTTAGACTTCACTCTCTGCTCCTTAAAAAATAAAGACACCTTTCCAGAATCATGCATGAGTCACACTGATTTTCAAATTATACTAAACACTCACAGCGCACAGGGAAAGAAGCCAAACGGTTATTTGGAAATGTAAGGGAGTTTGAATCTCATTACATCCAGTCCTCACTTTTGGCCAAATGCAAGCAGTAAAAATGCACAGGCTGGACAGGACTTTGCCGAACATCCTATGTAATGTCACTATTTTTTTTTTTAAGTAAATAAAAAACTTTGGCTCCCTTTGCTAGCTGCCCTATAATAAAATGCAGAGGAAATGGTCATTAGCCAGGCGGAGAAGCAAAGACATTTTGTTAATGGTCTAGTTCATTACATCAACTTGAATCATATTACATATCCCGTTAAGAATAGATGGTGCTTAAAAATACGGCAAACTCAATGCGGCATCATCATGCATGCTAACCGGAAAATGTGATGGGTTGGATTTAGGGAAAGGAAAGAAAGAAGTAGCAGTCTGCAGCGCGTCCCTCCTGAAGGACTGTCACCGTCCGTAAGCTAGGGATTCTGCTCCCTTCTTCATTAATGAGAAGCTCCCATGGACACAGTCTAAGCCTTTTTGAAGGCCTGAAGATGGTAGACGTGATTACACTTGCTCTCATGTACCACATACAGAAATAATTAAAGAGTAGAGAATCTAGGGAACTGACATCTTTTTTGGGCAGAAATGCATAGGAATTTTGTTACAAGGTCACATGGACTTGATGAATGGGTCCCTCATCTCCACAGGTAGAATGGAGCCCAGAGAAATGTTCATTCATTAATTACTCAGTAATCATTGTGGAGTACCTCCCCTGGGCCGGGTCTGTGCTTTGGGGAGGTAAAAAGATCCCTGTCCTCATGGAGTTCCCAGCCTACTGGCTATTAACAAAACCACAACACCTGTCAAAGAGCAAACTTTCAGTCAATGCTTTTTTTAATCAAAGGAAAAAATGATCACACCACTAAATAATTAAATATAATTGCCAGATGGGCAGGACACTTGGAGCCCCAGGTACAAATCTGTGAGAAGAGCTACTTGGGTTTTTTTGAGGGAGGTACATTATTAGCCCAAAATTTCATAGAACACAAGCAATCTCAAAGTTAAAAATCGGTTTTATTGTTAAAGGTTTTAATAACTCAATTTAAAAGAACGGATTCTCCACAGAAAAAGCTCTGAAAAAGAGTGAAATACTGTAATTATATCATAATACATTGTAACAAGTTATAATACAAAATCAGATCGTGCTTATTTACATTAGTAAAGAGTAAAAAAATGGTAATAAAAATTTAAAAATCAAGTAAAAAGAAAAATCAAAGAAAAATAAGCACCTTTTTTACCTAAAATTGACTACAAATGGAAATAAATGAGATTACCTATATTTCAAGTTGACAACCACACAGAACAAATAATTATTTCAAATAACTTTTGAATATAGCTGGTTGTCCAGTTTTAGTGATATACAAGTCTAAGGGCAAAAAAAAAAGAAAAAGCAGTCTGCAAATATACTCTACATTTTATTAATGGGTTTATTGTTTGTAACAATACTTATATTCTAATCTTCAGGCCTGCATATCTTACAATAGACAAAATAAGCAGATGTGTTGATATTAGCAACCATGATATTTACTCCAAGAGAAAGGAAATACAAATATAAAAGAAAAACAGCAAGAAAAGAATAGAAAAGAAAGCGAGGAAAGAACACTCATAATATTAGTTTTCTCCCATTTAATTTTTTTGGCAACTTTAAATTTAAATTGGAGAAAAATTAGTGTGAACTAAAAAAATATGTACATATTTTCCTCCCACGGTTCTTTCTACTGCAAAGTTTAGGAACACTGACACAGTAGCAGTGACAAAATCCAGCTCCCTGATCCTGGTTTCCGCATACATTTTCTGACAGCTCAAGAGCCACTGGATTCCAAGTTTTAGGTCAGGACAAGGTGAACTTGGGACAGTTTCTCGTACCAAAAACTAATCAAACAAAATCAAAGGACTCAAATTAGGCTGAAAGAACTTCCATGATTTCTCAATAAGGGGGAGGGAGGGAAGGAGAGAGAGAAACCAGGAAAGAAAGGGAAGCGATAAGAAGTCCACAAAATCATGTATGAAATGTACCTGCCAAGATCTAACCAGGAGTCTCACCCTATGCTATCCAATAGCACAGCCCCTAGTCACATGTAATTATTTCAATTTAAAGTAATTTAAATTATATATTTTTAAAATTCTCTTCCCCATTCATCCTAAGATAACTCCCAGGATCTCTTCCCTCTTGATTGTGTTACGGTCATATGACCTCTCCCCAGCCCCCCCAAAAAAAAGAAAAGAAAAGAAAAAAATTGTGGATCTAATTAAAAGCTAATAATCAACGACCCTGAGAGAGGGAGACTATCCATCTAATCACTTGAGTGTTTTAAAAGCAGAGTTTTCTTCCAGTGCTTGAATGAGAAATGAGAAAGGAAGCGAGACATTTGAAGGCGAGGGGGCTTTCACCTGAGGAACCTGGCATGGGCTGTGGCATCGCGTGAGGGCAGAGGAGAAGGCCCAGGGCTGGGAACTCTGCTCAGCCTGGAGGGGCTGAGGGCCAACACCCCCCGAGTCCAACCACGAGGACCTGAAGTCAGCCTACAGCCAGAATGAGCCTGGAAGCAAACCCATATGCAGCGTCCTCAGATCAGAGTGCAGCCCTGTGATGCCATGACTGACCCTGAGAGAACATGAGCAAAAATCCTGCTGAGCCCCCTGGACCGCAGACTTAGAGACCTCCGTGCTAAGAAAGGTGAGCTGCTCTGTTCCACTAAGACTGTGGTGACTCAGTTCTGGGAAACTAGGGTATGCGACATTAAGGAATATTGAACTGAGGCAGCATATGGATATTCACCCCCTTATTCCCTCAACACTTCTGAATGTGGAAATGTTCAAAACAAAGGTGAGCGAAAGTTGTGTCTTTTCCCTCTGAGTATAAATCAGAGAAAATGCAGATTAAATTAGAGGCTGGAAAGAAGACATTCAGATGGGCAACAGACACATGAAAAAGTGCTCCACATCACTCAACATCAGGGAAATACAAATCAAAACCACAGGGAGATACCACCTCACACCAGTCAGAATGGCTAAAATTAACCAGTCAGGAAATGACAGGTGTTGGTGATGATGTGGAGAAAGGGGAACCCTCCTACACTGTTGGTGGGAATGCAAGCTGGTGCAACCACTCTGGAAAACAGTATGGAGGCTCCTCAAAAAGTTGAAAACAGAGCTACCCTATGACCTAGTAATCGCAGTACTGGGTATTTACCCTAAAGATACAAATGTAGTGATCTAAAGGGGCACATGCACCTGAATGTTTGTAACAGTCATGTCCACAACAGCCAAACTATGGAAAGAACCTAGATGTCCATCAACAGATGGATGGATAAAGAAGATGTGGTTCATGTATACAATGGAATACTATTTAGCCATCAAAAAACCCTGTAATCTTGCCTTTTACACCCACATGGATGGAACTAGAGGGTATTACGCTGAGCGAAATAAGTCCCTGCCTTGCTCTTCTGCCATCTATAAAACACAATGAATTTTTCCTTCTCCATATTTTATGATTACAGAAACCCAGAAAAAGGTTGGACAACGATAGACATAAATGATACAGACAGCAGTGCCAACACAAGTAAGTAAATCACACAGTTTCAACATGTAATTTCTAGGCGAGGGGCCAGTAAAATACATGTTTAAATCACTTTGAGAGTCACTCCCCAAAGCAACAGAATTCTGATATTTTTCCCTTTCTTGGCAGATTATCCCATCTAAATTAAATACATACGTGTAAGCAGTCAACATAATACCTATATGATATGCTATTTCCATACTCCTCTTTACTTTTTCTCATTTGTCCATTCAATATATACCTACAGAGAGACTACTTTTTTCCCGTAAGTGTGCTGGGCCTCACAGGCTGTAACTGTCTATGCGTCTGAGGACAAGACAAGATGACTTTGCCTATACGGTGATTTCAAATTCTCTATTACTTTCCTTCTGTTTAGTCAAATGGTAATGAATAGGTTCTACTGATAATCAGGGACAGTGTAAGATAGAAACCCCTTTGTTTCCCTAGGTATACCTTAACTTCTCATGGACTATGTCTCATTACTTTATTCCTAGCACTTGGCTGTGTGCCTAGCACAAGTATTAGGTGAACCATAAAAAATAATCAGAATGCTAACCAGCAACAGTGCCTTCCCCATAGGTGGCCTGAGACAGCTCACCTTACCTGATGTCTTCCTCACCTGCAGAATGATATAGATAGACAAGATTGGTGGTTCCCAACCAGTTGGGTCAGAACTAGAGCTACTGTGGAAAGAGTTGAGACCCCCTTCAATGGACGAATGGATACAGAAGATGTGGTCCATATATACAATGGAGTATTATGCCTCCATCAGAAAGGATGAATACCCAACTTTTTTATCAACATGGACGGGACTGGAGGAGATTATGCTGAGTGAAATAAGTCAAACGGAGAGAGTCAATTATCATATGGTTTCACTTACTTGTGGAGCATAAGGAATAACATGGAGGACATTAGGAGAAGGAAAGGAAAAGTGAATGGGGGGAAAGAGGAGGGGGAGATGAAGCATGAGAGACTGTGGACTCTGAGAAACAAACTGAGGGTTTGGGAGGGGAGAAGGGTGGGAGGTTGGGAGACCCTGGTGGTGGATATTAAGGAGGGCACATATTGCATGGAGCACTGGGTGTGGTATGTAAACAATGAATCTCAGAACACTGAAGAAAAAAAAAAAAAAAAAACAAAAACTAGAGCTACTGTAAAGACCCCAAAATCCAGATATATTCTAAGCCTTATGTAAAGACTGAATACATTTTGTCACACAGGTACACACATACATGTAATAACATAATAATAGAATAGTATCGCATGTATGGAGATTTTTGTGCCTAAGAGAATGAGTAGCATTTAAAAGTATTATTGAAATAAATCTTTAAAAAACAAAAAAGGGGGTGCCTCAGTGGCTCATTTAGTTAAGGTCTGACTCTTGATTTCAGCTCAGGTCATGATCTCAGGGTCGTGATACTGAGCCCTGCTTTGGGCTCTGTGCTCAGCAGGGAGTCTGCTTGATGATCCGCTCCCCTCCCTCAGTCCCTTGCCCCTGCCCCCTGACTGCACTTGCACACTCTCTCTCTCAAATTAAAAAAAAAAAAAAAAAAAGTATTATTGAATTTATATAGCTTTTGGTCTTTATGGATATATACAACTTTTTAAGATTTTGTTTTATCTTTATGCATGTTTTTAAGGTTATCTTAAATTTATTTTAACTTTTAAGATGATTCTTTGAGTGTGTGTGATAAGACCACTTAATAAAAGACTACCCTCTCAGCAAATTTTTGAGTATACAATGAATTTTGTTAACTATACACTCTATGCTGTTCAGTACATCTCTCTAGGACGTACTCATCTTGTATAACTGAACTTTGTACCCTTAGACTAATACCTGCACCCTTCCACTTAAAATTTAAATTCCATTTAAAATGGAATTATTTTAGCCTCTGTTTTGTCTGAAGCATCAAGTCCTTTCAAGATTTGGGGGAAAAAAAAAAAAGATGGTCAGAAAAAAAAAAATTATGACTGAGGTATAGAGGTCAAAATGGCAAGTCTGGAGATTAAAATGGGGTTTATTTGGATAGGTTGTAGTACAAGTTCCATCCCATAGGGAATGCTGGGGAGTCTGCCCCTTACCTTCATTGGAAAGAAAAGACTGGAAAGCTGATAGGTACCCCCGGGTTTTGGACTGATGTCTTTCTGATTCAAGCCAAAAAAACTATAAGAAGAGGGATGATAGCTGACAAACAACTGTGGTGGTGCCCTGAAGGGCAGGGGCAGCAACCTGTGTCCCCAGAGTGTCAAAGCAAGGGAAGGTCTGAAGTAAGCCCCTTGAACCCCGTCTGTGAAGACAGCCCAGATACATGAGGAGGCCCCGCAGGAGGGAAGTGAAGGGTAACCCCTGGTCTTCAGGGTTAAAGGAAGTGATTGCCAACAATCCACCATAGGAAAAACACTCAATTTGGGCAAGGACACTGATGACGGGAGATGCCAAGTGACCAGAGGGGTTGGTGGACTAAGAGCCCTTTCAGGTATGAACTCCAGGTTGTCAACAGACTTGGGTTATACTTCTCACACAAAGATTCCATCTCCACTGGCTTGCTACCCTAGGGGGAAGATGCGCTATAATACAGCACATTAATTAGAAAAAGTAGGGAAAAATCAAATGGAATTCTTCTCAAATTAATACCAAAGAACTTTACCTCAGAGGGAGAGATCTACAGGTACTGTGCAACTCCTATTGCAATTCTGTGTTGACATCTATAGGAACTGTGCAGCTCTTGATGCTATACAATTGTCTACAAAAACTTTCCTCTAGTGTGCGCTAGCTTTGTAAACTATGTCCGTGGTGCATTCATTTTATCAATAAAGGTATTCCAGAACATTCTGTGTCCTTGCTTCTTATTCATTTCTGTTACTTAATGTATGGTCCCGTAAGTAGCATTCTCACCAATTCCAGTGAGTAATCTACTGGGTGACTTGAGGGACAATGAGGAAGGAAGGTACCAGTATCTCTCGCTCACTGAGAGGCCAGAAAAGGGGATTTGGGGACAGGCCAAAGTCCTGAGGAAAAACGAAAACGAAGAGCTGGATACCAAAGCGTGTATTTGATGTATCCCTTGGTGAGTTTAAATCTAACTTCGGAACAAATGAACTCCCAGTTTCGAGGAATAAGAAGACATCATTTGACAATAATCCTACAATAGGTATTATTTAAGGGAAATACAGGTCCCAGGTCTTTTGGCGTCACTTTTGAAAATGTTATTATTCGTCGAAGACAGACCCGGGTCCCCAAAGAAAGACTCCTTCAAGCTGGTCAGGAAAACTGAGAGCGTCATAAACTGCTGTTTTGTGGTCACTGAACTCAACCCCTTCACCCAACCTACAGATCATTCTAGATCCGTTCAGCCACGCGGTTGTGTGCTTCGGTCTCGGTGACTCCGCGTGGCCTCCAGCACTGACATACCCCAGTGGTCCGCGCCGAGTGCTTCCCGCTCTCCACCACCCAGCGGGGCGACAAGAGGGCGCAAGGGGGGCCCCGGTGGTGCTCGGGACCACGGGGCCAGCCCCGCCCGCGAGCTGCGCGGGTCGGACGGGCCGCTCCCGCCGGGCGCTTCCCGCGTCCGCACCCCCTCCCGGCCCACCTCAGCAGCCGCCAGGGCTCCCGCAGACACCGACGCCGCGGGAGGGCAGCGCCCCCCACCGCCCCGCGTGGGCCCGGAGCAGGAGCGAGGAAGAGAACCGCGTCCGGTCGCGGAGGACTCGGGGTTGTTGGTCTCCAGCCCCGAAGCTGTTCCGGCCGAGACCGGGTCTCACCGCCTGTCATGGCGGGTGGTCGCCGACCAGGTCGCCCAGGAACCCGCCGGCCCGCGAGTGGGCGCGTATTTTTATTTTGTGAACATCTGTGCAATTTGAAAGATCTTGGAACTCAGGGTAACGGAGCTGACGTGTTCCCCTTTCAAGAGTCGCTCCGGAGACACGTCAGCCGCGAGCGAACGCCGTCGTGTGTTTCCACAAAACCCCAGACGGGTCCTGCGCGTTTGGAAGGTGGAAGGTAGGAGGTCGGTGGCTCTGTCAGGCTGCGCAGTCCTGGCGGGGCAGAGGACGGCGTCGGAAGGGTCTCCGGCTGCGGTGGGGACAGAGCATTCCCAGGAGAGCGCTCGCTGCCCACGAGCCGCACACACGTCGGCGCGGTCCCCTCGGAGATGGGAAATGAGCACCGAGTGTCTGCTACGAGCCTCGCGTGACACCTGCACGACGAGGCACCGCGCGGTTTGCTAGACAGTCACGCAGGTTACACGTGGTGAGGTCAGATGATTTGACGGAATGAATGAATGAATGAATGAATACATAAAGGGGTTCGAGTCACAAAGGTCTTACAGGGAAAACACGTTGCTCCCTCAGGGGAAGTCTTCCCGCGGGAGAGGCCCGTGGCCCAGCCAGCCCCAGCGAGCACACTGCACCCGCGGACCCGGACCCACATCTCCCCTGGTGGCCTGTGTCAGTCACCGCGGTGACAAGCTGATCTCCTTGCCCTTACCGCGCGGCGCCTCCCTTTGTCCAGCATCTGGCCAGGGAAGGGAGCTCTGCTTGTCGGCCCCTCACACCCAGCGGCTGAGCGGTCTCATGGAGACGCCCCATGAGCTTGGAAGGAAGGAGGAGACCTGGTTTGGAAGCGAGGAGGGTGGGGAACATTCCAGGGTGCTGTGCTGTGGCACCAAGTCAAGGATGGATATTCTGAGCTGCACACATTTTCAATCCTCTCGAGCGCTTCCACATACATGAGAGAAATGTGTGATTTTCCAGGTGGTTGGTGTAAGGACCGCACGCCCTTGTCTCAGGACACGAGGGTAACAGTGAAAAGCACAGACTCAGGCCCCGCCTTTGTGGGCAACACTGAAATGGGGGAAGACAGACAAAATCAAGTGACCGGTACAGAAAAATTTTTAGATACTAATGAGTCCCATGAGTAAAAATGAAGGAGGGTGAGAAGACAGAGAATGCTGGAGGTTGGCTCTCTTGGACAGGTGGTTGGGAACTCTGGTCTGTGAGGAGGGTGTTTGAGCAAAGGCAGAAAGAGTGGGGGGAGAAAAATCTCAGACATGGGAAGAGCAGCTGTACACACCCTGAGGGAAAATGGGTCTGGCTTCCCGGGAGACCAGCATGGCTTGAGAGGAAGAGATGGGTTGGGGGTGGGGGTGCCCAGGACATAAGTGATAATAGGCTGGCGGTGGCTGGAGGGACACCTTAAGAAAGGGCCGGTAAGAGCCGGGGCAGCGCCCAGGGAAAGTGAGGTGATTAGAACATTCTAGAAAACTGGCCAGAGCCCATTAAAATATTTCAGGTATAAGATGATTAGAACTTAGCCCTAGGCAGATATTGCAGATGCCAAAATCTGAAAACTCACCCAAAGATAAAGTTGGTTGAGCTTGGGAACATATTGGATGACAAGGGCAAAGAGGAGAGAGGAATGACAGACAAGTCAGGGTCACTGACCTGATTTCACTGTCAGCGATGGCAGACATGGGACATAAGGGCATCTAATAAACGATCACTCTGAAGGGAGATGTAGTCAACAATGACAGTAACTTGCTAGAAAAAAAAAATTGTCCAAACAGCTACATTACTTGAAAGACAGAAAAAGGAAAATCAAAATAAAGGCAACAAAGGAAACTTTATCGAAAATTCACCAACCTCAAGATAAGCTGCCAGAAGACAAATGCCATGCTTAAAAATGCCAACAAAATAAATACTTTTAACCAGTTAATATTGTAATACAACCTTGTTGATTATGCATCCCTAACAGTGGGGGAGATTTTGCATAGACTAATTTGTTAGCTGGGGTGGGGGCGGGGGGGGGGGGAAGGCATCTTCCGTCTTTTTCATGGCCCAATGAGAAACCAAGAAATTTGAGAACTGTCAGAAAGTCCTGAGATGCACATGGTCCAAAATGTGTGCTCCTTTAAGGAAAAATAATCCAAATGGCCTATGCTCCCTAGCCAATTAAAAAACCCAAACCCCTTTAAAATAAGGTTGTTTCAAATATATACTTTAAAGTAAAATTGTTTCCCAAGTGCCAAGACGAGATTTCCAGTAGCCTTCTAATTCAAAAAATATGAAAAAGACACAGAGAGAGAGACTCTTAATCACACGCCGAACACTGTGTTTCAGGGAGTGTGACTCTTCAGATCCAGTATTTAGGTATTGTCTGGCTTTTCAAAAAGGCCAAATGGATCACAGGATGAGTCAGAAGCCCTCCTTTTGAGTTTCCTCTTCTTCTCTCTAAGCCTCAATTACTTCTTAGTCCTTCCTATATGACTAAATCAAAACAACCACCATAGAAATCATCATTAATCCTTCCAGCAAATTATTTCAAGCGCTCTCCCCTTGCTAGGATCTATAATACTAGAATGCTTACATTTACACACATGTGCGTGCACATATACACACACAAACTCTAGATTGACTGCTACATAGATAGACTAGTGAGTAGATGGACACACAGATGGACAGACAGATCCTGGCACTGAAGGACCTGCAGCCTCGATCGGAGACAGCAGATAAGCCTTCAGCTGTCAACCACGTCAGGGATCACCCTGCTGCGTAGAACTGCCCCACGCAAGGTCATGTCCCTTCCCAAGTGGCTCAAAATCTAATGACACAATCAAGTGAGGGCATCAAGACCTGCTCGCCTTGGCCCAATCTGGGACAACTCTGAAGATCATTCCGATTCCAGCACTCCCCATGGGGGGGGGATCTCTGTCACTGGGCCTCCACTGTGACCTGAAGTCTCCCTCTCCTGCCTCCTGCCTCCTTCTCTTCCCCTCCAGATGCTGGTCCCAAGAATACTTTGTAATCATGAGTGTTTCATATCCCAGATTGTGACTACAGCCTGCTTCCTGCACGTGCATACATGTGTGTACACATACGTACATATGTGTGAGTGTACACGCATGTCTAAGAAATTTGTATCAAAGGGAAGCATGCCATCTGCCACTCAGCTGTTAGGACAACCTGCCTCCCTATGCCACTGGCGGCTCTTGACAAGGAGAGAAAAAGAAGAAGAAAAAAAGGAACCAAAAAATAAGTGTCACCTTGTTCCTGTTGAAAATCTCTTTATATTGCTTCTACCTGCCTCCAGGTCCCCCAGATGCTCCTCTCCTGAAAAGTCGGAAGGTCAGTGACTCGGGAGGTGAGGAGCTGGGGCTGGGGGAGCTTTGGATGGGGACTGCCACACCGCCTTCCCTCCACAACTCTGAGTGTTTTCCTTGGTTTTCTCCATGTGGTAAACCACCTGCTGTAGAAAAGGGTAAGGAGCTGGTGTGAGAATCATTCCTACCAAGACTCAAGCAAAAACTGATCTCCAGGGAAGGGATGCTTCTCGCCCATGCAGCTTGGGAGTAATCTATCCAGCAGATCCAGATGGCCACTCTAGAGGCAGACATGCTCGTCTCGGTCTGGCTCAGCTAATATTGGCCTGTGGGCCCAATCTGGCCTGCAACCTGTTTTTGTAGGGCTCACAAACTAAAAAAAAAAAAAAAAAAAAAAAAAAATTTCTGGGTTTTCCAATGGTTGAAAAGAAGAAAAAGCTAATGTTTCATGATATGTGAAAATTACATGAAATTCAAATTTCAATACCCATAAATAAAGTCTTCATGCGAACACAGCCATGCTTCATTTACATAGTTTCTATGGCTGCATTTGCCCTATAATGACAGAGGTGAGAAGTTGTGACAGATGTCCTATGGCTCACAGACCACACACATACACTATCTGGTGCTTTACAGAAAAGGTTTGCTGTCACCTGAGCAAACCCCACCTGACTTGGGGTTCCATGGACAGAATATCATACATCTCCTCATTGTGAATGCCTGAATCGGGGTCTTCACGTGGACAGACTTGCTACCAACACACGTCTGTAAGTAACTAGCCTGTCACGGAACACCACTTACCTTCCCCAGAACAACACAATGGTTTATAGACCCAATCCAGGCTCAAACCTAAAGGCTGTCTTTCTTCACATCTTTTTGCGTCCAAATATCTGCTTAAGTACGGAGCTGGAAAAACAACATTTGTCAAAGAAGAGGGAGCCATTTTGATGTGGAAAAGGTGTGTGAATGGCTACATCTTCCAACACTCAGGCAATAGGGAAACGCGCCAGCTATGAGGACGCCTATGTTCGTATAAAGACTATTGGAGACCTACCTCCCAAAGTAAGGTAGAAAATCTTTTCCCTGGCCTTTTCTTAATGTTTCCAAAATTTTAGTGTATCCCTGGGAGTCAATGGCTTTGGCACAATCACGGTATCAGGAGACTAAGAAATGAGATGTTTGATCCCAAGACCACAGTAAAGGTCAATTAAATACAAAAACGTCTGGGATTCCTATTAGCCCGGCAAACCATACATATCAATTTGTTACAAATCTGCCCGTGAAGCCGTCTATCTGTCTCTCCCTCCATCAATTCACTTATGCGGTGTTTCTCAAAGGAGCTTTTAGGAGCTTATGTTTATTCTCATTTTTCAAGGCATATTGAACTGTACAGAGTCAAAGTTCACAAAGGAATGATAAATATTTTTTATCTTTTGTACGTTTATGAGCACATAATCCATTTTATAATGGATAATAACCCTGGGAGTTACAATGTTTTCTTTTCTGCTTATTTTAGCTTTAAGAACCTTTCATCATTTAATCTCACCTGACCTGTCCAACATTACCCCCCAGATTCCACTCTATCTCATCCAAGGGCCTCACTATACACCAAACTATTAAGCCTTCCCCTACTCACCATTTGTTTTCTTTTTCTTTTTTCCTTTAGGATTTTATTTATTTATTTGACAGAGAGTGGGAAAGAAAGTGAGAGAAAGTACAAGCAGGGATAGCAGCAAAGGGAGAGGGAGGAGCAGGCTCCCCACTGAGCGGGGAGCCTGAGACAGGGCTCCATCCCAGCACCATGGGATCGTGACCTGAGACGAAGGCAGACGCTTGACTGACTAAGCCACCCGTGTCCCTCACCATATGTTTTCATTAAATCTATGCCCTTTGTTCTTTCTCGCCAGAATCCCCTTCTCTCTTTCCTTATTGACAAACACCTAGTCATCCTTCTAGAATAATCCAAATGCAGGTACTTTCCAAATTCCTCAAGGAGAAATAAACATTACTTCAATGCATCCATTAATTTACATTTTGTTGAAAAAAAATATTGGGCATCTACTATACACTCACAAATGGACAAGAAAATGAGATATTTCTGCTTGATTAATAAGATCACTGAGGTATGAGTCAAGTGTTATGGGACCAAGAAAGAAGGTGACAGAAGAAAGACACGTAAGTCAGACTGGAAGTGCACCAGTATAGAAAACATCGTGAAGTGGAGGCAAGGCTGACTTAAGGACATGCAGGGATGAGGCATGGGAAGAGGGGAAGGTAGTCTAAGCCAAAGGTGAGGTGAGAAACCAGGACACCTCTGGAAAAGGGGGAGTGAACATGGCAGGGAGAAGACATTTTCCCCAGGCCATTTTGACAGACTTTTGATAAAGCACTCAAAACTTAATGTTATCATTAAGTAATATGGACCAGAGACCCCTATTTTAACTCTTTCTTTTATGGCCTGTCAGATGTAAAGTATCAACCTGGAAGCATTTGGGCGAGGCATTGCCCTGGAAGTGATTTTGGGGGAAAAAAAATATTCCATCATTTTTTTTTTAGGTACTTGTAAATTATCATTACCTTATCATCTTGGGATGCAGACCACGACTCAGCCCTCGATACTGACAAAACACCTTCCTTCTGAGCATTCCAAGGAGCTCTGGGTAAAATTCTGACTCTCTTTATAAAATTCATATCAGATGTTAAATGATAGACATTACTTTGTTCTTCTTCCAAGCGAGAGACAGCGAGTGACTCATCACCTGAATGGTCTGTGAAACGGGTGAAATGAGCAGCAATCATGGTGTGGTAGATGTGTTTGAATTTAAAATAGACTGTTGTTCACTTCCATGCTCAAAAAATTCTGTGAGTTTTATGTATTGGCTCTTCATGTGTATCATCAATATACCTAATAAAATGAGAGCTGTTTCATCATGGTAATGAATCAATTCAGAATTAAAATGGTGATGAGTTCATTTGGTATCTAAACTGTCTTGGAATGATGGAGGAGTGTATTATCTCGTTGCACCGTTTCAGCTTATTCAATCTTTTAAGTGAAATTTGATTTCTTTTTTTCCTGACCCCATGAAACCATCCAGACATTACTGTCTCCAACAGAACAGGACCTTATAAAGTAGAGTCATACCATTGCCACATGTTGGTTTGAAGGGTCTAAGGTAAGCGATGGAATATGGAAGGAACAGAGAACAAATATGGTGGATAATCCATTTGGAACTTCGTTAGAACATGAATTAATGACACCCAAACAACCTGTGCACATGATGAAGAAATCTTCATAAAATATAGCACCCTCTTTCAGGAGGAGTTTCAAAATTGAGACTACAACCTTCCGAGGGTGTGTCTGTACATGCAGATGTGTCCAATTAACTGAAATAAAACTTTTGATGAGACTCGGCTAAGAAAAGGGACCAGAGCTATCCATGTACCTGTAAACAGCAGTCACAAGGCTCCTAAAATGTCCACACCGACCCGGGGAGCTCACTGCACTGACAAGAACCAAAATCCCCATTCAGATGTGGCCAGCCCGCTTTCACCTGAACGGTGTTTTTGACACATGATGAAGAGGTTTATGCAAACCATACACACAGACCGTAACAGTATTAACAGTAGTAACTAACACTGAACTTAAAGCTTATTTCAATATATGCCAGGAAATCTGCTTCATGTCATGTGTGTGTCAACTCACAGATCATAACTATTCTATTAATCAGACATTATTATTATTCCCATTTTACAGATGAAACACTGAGACTTAAAGTGGTCTCTCTTTACACAGCTACTAAATACTGGAGTAGTTATTTGGATTAGGAGAATCTGAAGCTGCTTTTAAACCAGTTTCCAGTTCTGGTCATTGTTAGGTTCGTTAAAGCCTGTCTTAGTTTAGAATGCAGACCTAGAGTCAGTATATTGGAAATGACAGTGTTAACATTCCAGAAACTTATAAAAGATGAGTCAGGTTGTCCTGGGGCTTACTACTATGGAAACCATATGATCAGCACAGACATGTGCAAAGCCTCCTTGCCTCATGGCCAGGACAGCGTAACCACTCGAGGCTTAGCACACTCAACAGGGTGACAAAAGGGCTCAAACAGAGGAAGCCAGGGAAAGAAGGAGCTGGAAGCAAACCTTCAGAGTGACATTCCAAACCTTCGAGTGGGAAAAAAGGGTGATTTAGCTCAACCCTTTCCATACAAAGGCTAAATGTGGCTTTGAGGAGATAACTGGGTAACACCCTTCTTTTGAAACACTAGGTCACTTATGGCAATGGGCTTTCCACTGGTAATTTGGCTTAAGTATTTTGTCTGTAAAGAGTATTTGAATTGACTAGAAAACACAAGTTGGCAGCATTCTCGGCAATCTCCACTGCAAATTAATAAATTCTGTTCTGCTTTAGGTCCAGTATTAGAAGCCAGGATGCTATGTATTTAGCTGCTAGAGAGGGGCTGACTCTGGGTTGTTAGTCAAACAGGACTGAGTCCACAGGGCCAGGCTAGGCCCTGGAGCACAGTGGGCTGAACTCAGTGAAGTCGTGCTCAGTGACTGTTTGGGAATAGGACAAAGGCAGAGCCTGGGGATGCCAAGAACTTCTCTCTTGCCTCCTATTCAAAATTCCTGAAGCCAGATCCAATCAAGTCACAATCAAGTCACACCTTTTACTCTAACACATCAGACTAGTTGTCTTGAAGGTTAATGATTTTCACCAACTATCTTCTTCCACCTCCTTCAGAGTTTTCCTGAGGCTTACCACTCCAAATAAAATGTCATTTTGGTCAGGTACAAGTAACATGCAGACTGGTCAGCAGAAAATCAAAGGACACTGGCTCAGCTGGATGTTCAAACACGGTGGCCAATTCTAGTCATAACAATCCTTCCCACGCACCAACCCCAGAGGCCAGGCCCAGGGAGAGGCAGAAGAATGAAAAGCACAGCGGGTCTTTTCACAACATGCTCCTAGGATCTCCTTACCAGACTGACAAGCTCCCAGGGCTCCATGCAGCCAGACCCCAGACGATACGCCCTTTTAAAGAAATATTCCACACCGAATGAATTCACACTACTCTGAACATGGAAAGCACAAATTAATGCTTGGTAGTCCTCGTGGTTCAGGATTCTGACTTTCAAGAAGTATTTGCCACGCTTCCGTGAAATTTTAAGGGTGGTCTCGAGTGGGTTGCAACGATCTGATGATAATGTGTATTTAATTCCTTCCTGCTCTTCATCACATTAATTCAAATCACTACCTTTTTATGTAAGAGGCAAAAAAGACTTTGTTTTATAAAGACAAAAAAAAAAAAAACATACAGCAAAGACAACTGAAGCACCCTTGAGAGAACATGCTGGAAGAAAGTAGAAACACTGAATAGAACTGCAGAGAGGCAGAGAGAGAGCCAGAAGGGGCATCAGTGCCGGGCGTACGGCGCACACGTGGTCACGAAATGAGACTCACACCAAGTCAAACGGTTGGCACTGACCATCACTTTAAAAACACCTTGAAATCCCTAGACACAGTAATGACACTGACTATCCAGCTTTAATTTAGGTGAAAATTTTTGGTTGGTGGACCCCCACTCAGTTGATCAAGATCACCTCATATACAAAAATCTACCGACTTTAAATCGGAGACCCTCTCCTCTCTCGGTGCTGGTCCTGGTGTTTTGTTCTCTTTCCACCAGGAATTGACACAGATAATCGGGTGCGCATCCCTGAGAGGCAACAGAACACACTTGTGGGCAGAGGTCACAAGCAGAAAGATGCATGAATGATATCACAAACTACATCCAGGCATTCCTCCCGGGGTTTCTGTGTCACATCCTACACGGAATAGAACTTGTGTCATGACCAGCCAAACAATTACCCCATTGCCTACCTCCAGGTTAAAATTCCCATGGAGGGGGTGCCTGGGTGACTCAGTGGGTTAAAGCCTCTGCCTTCAGCTCAGGTCATGATCTCAGGGTCCTGGGATCGAGTCCCACATCGGGCTCTCTGCTCGGTGGGGAGCCTGTTTCCTCCTCTCTGACTGCCTCTCTGCCTACTTGTGATCTCTGTCTGTCAAATAAATAAATAAATAAAATCTTTAAAAATAAAAATTCCCATGGAAAGTAAACCAAGTGGCGAATGAAGAAAGGCTTGCAGGCCAGAGTTCACTAAGACCGGAACCGTGTCAGCCAGGGTAAAACATATTGTTGGTGCTGGCATTGATGCTTTGTTTATTTCATTCTTTTTTATTATCCTTTGTGTCTGGTGACACTGAAAAAAGTAGTACTCTGAAATGAAATACTTTATCACGCGCTTGACACCATGAAGAAAGGAAAAACCAGAATCGATAGCCTTATAATCTTATAGCTAGCCTCCAAGAGAAGAAGAGTACAGTCTAAATGTTTTTGACAAATGGAATAGTTAAATATAAAAAGAGGAGAAAAAAAAAGAGAGAGAGAGAGAAGGAAAAGCCCAGTGGAAATGTGTACTTTGCTGGGAAGCATTCTGCATTTGCTTTTTGGTTTTGGGGTTTTTTTTTTTGTTTTGTTTTTTATCTTCCTCACATCTATGGTTACCTCATCTAAGAAAGGACAAAAACCCTTTGGATAGTTTTTTTTTTTTTTTTTTTCTCTCTCCCTCTCTCGATCCTTTACAATAACTAGCAGTAACTCCTGCTAGTTATTTTTTATTTTGTAGAAAATAATATTTTCTACAAAACTCCATCACAGAGCTCCTACCATCCTAAGTATCTGCTTCAACAGCCATCTCTCCCAGCAGATCTCGCATGCTCAGAGAGCAGGGCTGTCTGGATCATCCCTTTGCATCCGATTCCCGTTCTTAATACACAGCACGTGTTCACTAATGTTTGTTATACAACACAACAGGTTGAAAATTCAGTTGTCTCCAGGAGGGCCCAGCAAGTAAGGTGACTGAAGGAAAGCCAAGTGTAAGATGCGCCGTGGGGTAAATGTCACCGTAAGGTGCCCTTGACCCACCTGACCGGGGCAGCTGCCACTGAGATCTGGCAGTCCATTGACAAGGACTTTGTATGTGTGTGAAGATTTCCACATTCACACAGACTTTGCAAGCAAAACAAAACATCCGCTGGGCAGATACCACCCGTGGCCACCAACTGTCACATGTTAATATGGACTTGGGATCGATAAATTCTATTATCGAGGAAACCTCTTTTTTTCTCGGTAGTCTAAATTTAAGGAACTATTCTCAGAGTTCCCAAGAAAGTCTTAAATGACCTGAACACCACTGAAAAACATCGAACTCACACGGCCGTCACCACAACCAGAGCTGTGGGCTCTGCCATTCACATACAATGTCATGGGTCAAATTTCCATTCCGTTCAAGTCTCAGCAGCCTCTGGGTAAAAGAGTCCCTCCCTCTGTGTATGACCTTGATCACCTGATGGACTTATTTGTTAAAGAACTAGGAGACCTAGCTATTTGTTACAGCAGGAAATTGGTACTAAGTTTGTACATGACTTGATTTGGGGGCACAGAAGTCTCTCTGCTTAACCAGTACTCATTCTGGGAGTTGAATATGTTGGACAAGTAACATACACAGATGTGCTTTTCTTAACCGACTGATTTAATACGTCAGTCAACAAATACTTAGTGGTCGTACCCTGCGTCAGGCCCCGGGCCAGGGCTTGAACACATAATGCTGAAAAAGACAAATCGAGTCCTAACCCTCAAAAACTTCTACCTAAGAGCAGGGGTTCTCAAAGTGTGATCCCCGCCGCACCCCCAGTCCAGAAGCATCAGCATGACCTGAGAAATTAATAGGAATGTAAGTGAATTCTCAGGCCCCACCTTAGGAAGAGTGAGACTGGAGTCCAGCCACCTGTTTCACGAAGACTCTGTGGTGCGTCTGATGCAGGCTCATGTCTGCGAAGCAACATTCTAGAGGACTGTTGAATGAATGAGTGAGTGAAACAAAACTAAATAAAAAGGAAAGTGTATTAGTTTCCCAGGGCTGTCATAACAAACTGCTCCCAAACTTTCTAGCTTAAAACAACCAAAATTAACTCTCTTATAGTTCCAGAGTCCAAAAGCCTAAGACCAAGATGCTGGCAGGGTCATGTTCCCACCAAAGGCTCTAGAGGAAAATGTTCCTTTGCCTATTCCCGTTTCTGGTGGCCCTGACATTCCTTGACTTGTGACAACATAACTCCTTTCTTTCTTTCTTTTTTTAAACAATATTTTTTAAAGATTTTTATTTATTGGGGACCTGGGCAGCTCAGTTGGTTAAGCCACTGCCTTCGGCTCAGGTCATGATCCTGGAGTCCTGGGATTGAGTCCCAATATCAGGCTCCCTGCTCGGCAGGGAGTCTGCTTCTCCCTCTGACCTTCCCACTCTAATGCTCTCTCTTTCTCATTCTCAAACAAATAAATAAATACCTTTTTTAAAAAAAACTTTTAAAAATTTATTCATTTTTCAGAGAGAGAGAGAGAGCGCTATCAGGGGGAGCAGCAGGCAGAGAGAGAAGCAACATCCCCATTAATCAGGAAGCCTGATGTGGGGCTCGATTCCAGGACCCTGGGGTCACGACCTGAGCTGAAGGCAGAAGCTTAACCCACTGGGCCACCCAACTTTTCCCAACATAACTCATTTCTGCTTACATCGTCACATGGTCTTCTTCCTGGTATCTCTCCATACGCTTTTGTCCTTCTGTGAAGACACTATCCACTGAATTTGGGGCCTACCCTAAATTCATGATGATTCCATCTCAAGATACTTAACTAATTACATCTGCAAAGACCCTATTTCCAAATAACGTCTTATTCCACGGTTTGGCTGGGCATAAACCTGTCGGGAGGGAGTAGGCCCCACTCAACCCCCCACAGAAAGCAAATTTAACATCATCCGTTGGGTGAATATCATGAAGCAAACACAAAGCCAAAATGGAGAATTTAGAGAATAAAAATGGGGAATTTGTTTACATATAGTGGACAGAACGTCTCTCCTAACAGGTCACATCCGAACTTGGGAAGTGACAGGTGAGACTGAGTCACTTGCTGAAGGAGTAGGAAGAACGAGACGATGAGGCGGGGAACACATGCCGAGGAGAAACAGCACGCGGCCATGACCTGAGCAGGGTAAGAGGTCAGAGGTCAGCATATCCAAAGAACCAAGAGAAGTCCTGGTGGTTGGAGCCCAGTGAGCAGGAAGAGATGGAAAGAAAAGAGACTGAATCGGCTATCCAGAGGATCTCCTTTGACAAGGAGAAAGGCAGCTGGCTTCCAAAAGCCCAGAGGCTGAGGACAGGGAAAAGCGGAAGCCGTGATTTCCAAGGTCACCTTGCAGCTGACGTAGGCTGGGATGCGCAGAGCCAGAGGTCCAGGGTTTACAAACTTCCCAGACAGCGCCTTTGGCTGAAGTTATTCATCGAAGGGACTGGCGTGAGTAAATATCTCAGAAGGCTTCCAAGTTTTTGGAAGATGGGCCACCAAATAAGCCCCACTCTCAGCCTGCAAAAACCTGTCAAAGTGGAGTATCCCGGGCCCCAAAATGACCATCAAGCGAACAGCCCCAGGAAGGGCAGGATGAGGTCATGGGCAGTAACGCATGAAGAAAACCTTCCGGAGGGCTGAGTGCGGGAACACAGACACACTGGAGAGCGGAGTTCCTCTCCGAGGGCAGGGCTGGGCCTGCAGGATAAGCTCGATCAGAAAAACGTTCAGCTACCAGGGAAGGAAATCCTTGCTGTTCCTGACCGGTCAGATGTGATGATTACAGTGGAACAGGGCCTGGCCTATGTTTATGTTCCCTATTCTCCTCTTCTACGAGTGAGACTTTTTATTAGGGTTTCCTAAGCCGTTAGTCCATTGCAGAAGAGGTGAGTTGCAGATCAGATAACGTCTTTTAGACCAAAACAAACAAATGAACAAACAAAAACCCACTGTCCAGACCTGGGAGAGAACACGAGGATTGCCCAGATACTATCTTGGACTTCGGTTCAGATGCTGTAAGTGGTTGGGACTGTGGACTTTCCTCCTTTGAGGGGGATGGGATGTTATATGTGTGTTATAAAGAACACACACAAATATTTGGGTGGCCAGGGGCACACTAAAGCAAAGGTTGTTGGATTTCCTCCATTACGTGCTCTCCTCATCTTTTACTGTAACAAAGATATCAATGTCTAGCTGAGCACGTTACCACCCAGGATAAGCATCACTGTCTAGCTTTCCTTGAGGTCAGGTGGGGCCCGGTGCCTAAGTTCTCACCAATATGATATAAATAAAAATGTTGCGGGACATCATCCAAGAGCTATCCACACCAATACAAGTTACAAGCTTTGAATCTCCTTTTGTTTTGTCCCTTCCTGTATCCTGCTATTATCCAAATGTTGCCTTGGGCAGAGAGAACCAGGGCCATATCCTAGGGTGGTATGGTGTGGGAGCTGGGGGAAGAAGGGTGGGCAACTGAAAAATTCTTGCAACAGAGCCTTGGACTGTATGCTTTAAGACTTTTGTGGGAGAAATAAAATGTATTTGTCAATCTGGGGTTTCTGTTATTTGCAGATAATGTAACAGTAACCAGTACAGACCTTCAACCATTTATAAGGAGCTTAGATTTTACCCTCAATGCACTAGCAACCCAGGGGAGTTTCAGGCATCAATTACAACAGGACTTACTTTACATTATATGTCCAACTGTGCAAGGGATGATGGGAGACAGAGACAGGAGTGCAGCCCATGTGGAAGACGAGACCTGCACAAAGGTCGTGGGGATACACGTGGGGTGAGGGGGGTACATTTGTGGTATGTTTCAGACATAAAGTCCAGTACTGTTTGATGAGCTGGATGAGGAGACTAAAAGAAAAGAGAAATAAAATACAGCCTATGACTCGTGGAAAATACCAAAGATACTTACTCTAATCAAATTCACTGAAGGACAGAAATTTCTCTAGGAAATGTGAATTTATATATATACGCATATATAAGCCCCTAGCAAATTAGGGTTTCCCCACCAGGATTCAGCTGCCCTGGAAGCTATTTTTCCATTGTTCCCACTGATTATACAATCACTTCTGTGCTGTCAACATACTTGCTGGTTTTATCTTCTGTTTTCTGATCCTGCCATGTTGTTAATTAAAAAAAAAAAAAAAAAGCACAGCTTATGTGGCAGTCTAGAGTCTCATGTCTTCCCTGCCATCGCTGATTTTGCTTTTGGATGAATGAACACACTGACTTTGACAAGGAGAAAGCAAAAGAGAAGACTATACTGATAAAATACAAAGATGTACTATATTGGGGCGCCTGGGTGGCTCAGTGGGTTAAAACCTCTGCTTTCGGCTCAGGTCATGATCCCAGGGTCCTGGGATTGAGCCCCACACCGGGCTCTCTGCTCAGCAGGGAGCCTGCTTCCTCCTATCTCTCTGTCTGTGTCTCTGCTACTTGTGATCGCAGTCAAATAAATAAATAAATAAATATCTTTAAAAAAAAAGAAAGAGGGGCGCCTGGGTGGCTCAGTGGGTTAAACCTCTGCCTTCAGCTCAGGTCATGATCCCGGGGTCCTGGGATCAAGCCCCACATCAGGCTCTCTGCTTGGCGGGGAGCCTGCTTCCCCCTCGCTCTCTCTGTGTTGCTCTGCCTACTTGTGATCTCTCTCTCTGTGTCAAAGAAATAAATAAAATCTTAAAAAAAAAAAAAAAAGAAAGATGTACTATATTCAGATTTGTAATAATGACACTCACTCACCAAACAAATAATATCTTAAAATCCAATCCTTAATAAGAAGAGGAGGGCAAAGAATATGATACAGTTATTGTAATCTGTACCTTTATATAAATTCCCCTCCTCTTGAGTGTGAGCTGAGCCTGCAACCTCCTTCTGGCCCACAGAATACGGCCAATGTGATGGGATGTCACCCCCATTACTGTGTTAGGCTGTGGGCCACAAAGGTTAAGGGATTTTGCCGATGTCGTTAAAGCTCCTCTTGAGTTCATCAGAAGGGAGATTATCCTGTATGGACTTGACCTTTTAAAAGAATCTAGAGGTCAGAGACTTGAAGCAGCAAATGTTCTCTCTCCATTGCTGGCTTAGAAGAGGCAAACTGCCATGCGTTCCAGAGCGTAAAGGACGTAAGTGGTGCCAATGACCCGAGGGAGCTTCGAAGCAGATCCCTCCCTAGTGAAGCCTTCAGATAAGAACGCAGCCCAGAGGATATCTTGCTTTCAGTCTTGTGAGCCCCTGGCCAGAGGAACTGGGTAAGCTGTCCCCAGATTCCTGGCCTTATTTTAACCCACAGGCACTGAGAGATAATAAGTGGGTGTTGCTTTAAGTCGCTAGGAAATTTGTGGTAATTTGTTTTGTAGCTATAGGAAACTATACATAGACACACACATAAATGTGTTACACATGTTCATAAGAAACTGATACATAAAACCATACATACATACATATGTACATGCATATACCCCTTAATTCTATGCTCTTTAAAAAAATTCGAGTCTTTTTTTTTTTTTTAGATTTATTTACTTATTTGACAGAGAGAGACACAGCAAGAGAGGGAACACAAGCAGGGGGAAGTGGGAGAGGGAGAAACAGGCTTCCCATGGAGCAGAGCCCGATGCGGGGCTCGATCCAGGGATCCTGGAATCATGACCTGAACCGAAGGCACACACTTAACCCAATGCCCACCAGGTGCCTCGTAAGAGTCTTTTTTATCCAAATGTGTGTATGAATGTGACAGTGCATAAATGTGTGTATGTGTGTGCTTCTTGGGCATTAGCTCAGCTAAGAATGAGTAGCTACAGCAGTAAGGAATATACCCAACTGTCAGCTGGTCTCTTAGTGACGTCCCGAATGAAATTCTGCAATGACTGCTAGACAGTTACCATGTGGCTCTCACTTCAGAAGGGCTCATCAGGGGAGCCTGGGTGGCTCAGTCGGTTAGGCATCTGCCTTCAGCTCAGGTCATGATCCTGGGGTCCTGGGATTGAGACCCATGTTGAGCTCCCCGCTCTGTGGGGAGTCTTCTTCTCCCTCTGCCCCTCCCCCATTCGTACTCCCCTCCACCCCGCCATGCTTTCTCTCAAACAAGTAAATTAAAAAATCTTTAAAAAAAGAAAGGAAGGAGGGAAGGCAGGCAGGCAGGCTGGCTCATCAGCACGAGCTAACTGACACCCACAACAGCCGTATCCTCACATACAGGTTTCCTGGAATTCCCCTGACAGGCCAATTCCTCATCACAATCAGCATCAGGGGCCCTATTTATGCTTCAGCAACGACTCAGGCTTTGCTTTCAATTAATTTCCAGAGGTTTGAAATAATGAATAAATTTAATTTTCATTTATATTCCTCTCTCTCACCTCTCTCTTTTTGTAATCACATGGATAATGCCTTTCGAAAAATGTCCTTTGAAAATTGAAGTGTTCATGAATCATCCTTGAATATTATAATCAGAAACAATCACCTTTTAATAGAGTTTAATTCTAGACAACTTTGCAACCAGCCTGAAAAGATGCCCTTATTTCCAGAAACATTTATTTTTTTTTACGCTATTTCTTTCTTTCTTTTCAGTAGGCCCTAGGCCCAGTGTGGGGCTTGAACTCATAACCCTGACAGCAAGAGTCACAGGTTCCACCTGACAGAGCCAGCCAGGCATCCCAAAACAGACATTTATTTTAAATGCACTGGGTATGTGAGGCACTGTGGTGTGAGGTATAAAGTTTATGATTCCTGTGCCGTCTGCCCTGCCACAGAGGAGAAGGCAGGCCGGCAGTGACAAATGAGGGCCAATATGCAACGTCATCAGAGTGGCTTGGCCCGTGCAGTGAGGAAGGTTCACTCTTCCATTGGAGCACAGACACAGAACCACTCCAGTTCGGGGGAAGGGGAGGAATTATTTATTTTGCATTTTAGGTAAACCAATATGACCCTTAACAGGCTTAGATTCCTGTTTTCTCCGGTAAATCTGATATCAACCAAGCCTATGGAGAACTCAAGATTAGAAGCAATAATGTCATCTTTTTAGGATAGTGAGAAGTGACAGGTGATAGGAATAACCTAATTAAGCAAAGTAAGAAGGCTGGGGCCACTGGATACAGACGCCATCCCTTCTCTCAACTTTAATAATCAAGACAAAAATCGCTGCTTTGCAACCCACTTTGTACTAATAGCCATGAGTCATTAAAATGAGGTTAAATCATGCTCATTATGTTCTGTTTAATAAAAGAAAGAGACAGGTACTATATTTTAGAAATGTTTCCACCAAATTAGTTATTTTTAATGCTACCTAAATAGGTGAAGTCCTCGAAATTTCATTCATCAAACATGTCCTTTTCTCATAACGTTGGAAAAATCCAATGTAACCATACCAAATAAAGCATCGCATTCTGTTTGCATAATGTTCTTAATGGTTTCCAAAGTTTTTTCTCATTTTCTCATTCTCATAATCCCGTAAGTGAGAGGTAATTCCCCTTGTACCAATGACTCATCTGAGATGTAGCCCTTTAATCTTAGCGACGCCAACGACTCTGTTCTTTTAACTCCTGTGAATGTTCCCTTCATTTACCCCCCTTTCCATTCACTCAACACATATTTACTGAGCATTACGATGAGCCACGGTTCCATGAAATAAAATATAAGACGGTTTCAATATGAATGTAAATCTATAATCACAGTATGACATGATTCCAAAATCCTCTGGAGGTTAGTTTAATAGTGCTAAGTGAATTCTAGAGGTTTTTAAATTACCTTATAAAACCTATCGTAGAGCTACGTGCGGAAATAGCTTGGGTGTTTTGAGAAATGGATTATTTTTATACCTAACCCACAAACAACACAGGTAAATGAAATGGGAAGGATTCCAGCTTCCTCCATATGTTCATCAGAATAATTAGTTAATTTAAAGAACTCTTTATCAAGGCGCCGGGCTGGCTCAGTGGGTTAGAGCCTCTGCCTTCAGCTCAGGTCATGATCCCAGGGTCCTGGGATCGAGCCCCACATTGGGCTTTCTGCTCAGCGGGGAGCCTGTTTCTCCCTCTCTCTCTGCCTGCCTCTCTGCCTACTTGTGATCTCTCTCTTTCTATCAAATAAATAAATAAAATCTATAAAAAAAAGAACTTTGTATCATTTTGTTAATTACTCAGTTCAGTAGGTGAGAAAAACGCAGTCAAAGCTAATGCATCTGTAGAAGAATGGGTTGACTACATAGTTCCCCCCGATCCCAATGGATTTCTTTCGAAATTATACAGATTTAGGGGGCATCTGGGTGGCTCAGGTCAGGATCCCAGGATCCTGGGATCCAGTCCTGTGTGGGGCTCCCTGCTGGGTGGGGCATCTGCTTCTCCCTCTCCTGCTCCCCTGCTTGTGTTCCCTCTCCCTTTCTCTAATAAATAAATAAAATATTTTTAAAAAATTGTATAGATTTCGTGTATGTGGTCTTCTTGAAATATCTCACTTACCAACCCAGTAAAAAGTACATTTAACAAGTAAAATATTGTGGCATAGAAAGCTTACTGAGCTTATTTCAGAAGAGCCCTTAGCAAACTAGGGTTTCTCCACCAGGACTCCGCTGTCCTAGAAGCTGTTTTTCCACTGTCCCCACTAATCATAGAATCACTTCTGTGCTGTGAAGATACTTGCTGGGTTTATCTTCTGTTTTCTGATTCTGTCAAGTTATTAATTCAAAAGAAGGGCACAGCTTATGTGGCAACCCAGAGTCCAAGGTCTTTTCTGACATGGCTGATTATGTTTTTGAATGAATGAACACACTGACTATGGTAGGAGAAGGCAAAATAGAAAAATTAAAATGGTAAAATAAAAAGATGTATCATTTTCAGATTTTGAATAATGGCAGTCATTCACAGAAAAAAATAGTATCTTAAAATCCAATACTTGATGAGAAGAGGAGGGCCAAGAACAGGATATGGTTATTGATATCTGTGTCTTTTTTTTAACTGACTAAAAATAAGGTACTACCCATAGTTTACTGATATATGCACAGCAAGTTGGATTCACATTAGATAGAATTAGCCAGGTTTTGAACTGACAACCCAAGGACACAGCAAATCTGCTTGTGTGTCTGAACTCAGCCTTGATTTTGATGTTAGCTAATTTACTGATGACTATGAAAACTTTTATCATTGCCATTTTCAAACCTTGAGAAATGAGTCATCTGTTTCTGTCAAATGGGTAAGAACAAAATCAGCAGGGAAGGAAATTTTATTTTCCAAAGTTCAGAGAGAATGCAAGAAACAGTAGAGTTATTTACCAGTAAACTGTGCTATTATTCCTTGTTGTTATTGTTTTGTTTTTCCAGAATTCATAATACTCTCTTAAAGAACACAAACGGGAGGCAATTTTAAGAATACATGTTACGGGGTGCCTGGGTGGCTCAGCTGGTTAAGCGACTGCCTTTGGCTCAAGTCATGATCCTGGAGCCCCGGGATCAAGTCCTGCATCGGGATCCCTGTTCAGCGAGGTGTCTGCTTCTCCCTCTGACCCTCTCCCGTCTCATGCTCTCTATCTCACTCTCTCTCTCTCAAATAAATAAATAAAATCTTAAAAAGGGAAAAAAAAAAAAAAGGAATGTAACAACCAGAACTTCTTTCTGTCAAATTACTGCAATAAAATGGAGCCCAGGAATTTGCTTGGGATTACTATGTGGTCCTAGAAAGGGAGGCATAAATAGGCCATTGCAATTTTTTTCCTTTAGAGATTATTAGACCACCTGGTATATTAAATTTAGCTTCCAAATTATATTCCTTGTAATAAAGCATACTTGAAGACTATTAATACCTTCATTTTTCAGATTAATAAGCTGAGGTTTTATATCCCTTGGCAAAAACCACCATCCTACAGGGCAGATCCAAGATTTGAACCGCGGTGTGGACTACACACTCGCGCCTCTCCCGTAGCTCACTTCTTCAGTGAATTTTGATACTTTCATCACCTGACTCTTCCTTTCCTTTTCTGTACAAATAAATAACGAGGCCTGCCTCACCTATATTACAGGGTTGCTATGAATATCGAGTATCATAATGTATAGAAATATGTCTGAGGAATTTGATAGCCAGCAGTTTTTACCTCAGAGCATACAGGAAGTGTGGTTGACTAGTCAGGGAGAGAAAAGTGGATATTTGTCTTTAAGTTAGTTATTTAATGGTAATTTGAAATTGCACGATTTTTGTCTCCCACTCCCCCCCACCCCCGTCCCTGCTCTTCCACCAGCCAAGCTGGAGAATCCCCGTGTACAGTCCTGGGCCACAGGGGTCCACGTTCCCAACCTTCCAGAACACACTCAGCCACAACACCTACTCATATTTATCCTGGAGCAATGACGAGTTAGAAAATACTGCTCATGTTTCTGAGTCAGTTATAACCCAACGCCCACAGTATACAGAGAGTCTGACTCTGTAAGGGACAAATTAGTCCCAAAGGCACCAACTTCACATGCAATAGGAATTCCAGCACTTGCTCCACTGAAGGGAAACCAAAGAAAAAATATAAACTTTTAAAAATATTTTTTCAACCCTTTTCCATGACTCCATGAAGGACTTACCCACCATTTGTAGTGATCCTAAGAAATTATAAAGATGGTATCCAAGTTCTAGAAAAAAAACAAAACGGTGAGCTTGGGCATTCCTCTAGGTACTATGTTGGAAAAATTGAAAATCTGACATGGAAGTGTCTCCTGGCTTTAGCCATGTTCCAGAAAAGCAGTTTCTATGTGTTACAATCAGAGTGAGAAAGCAAGAGGCCACTTTAGGATAGTGAACCTTTGTTTTGCCCAAATTTACTTTGCAAAGTGGCCAACATTTCTTTTATTCCCAATACCAGATAAGACACTAATTTGTTCAAAGCCACAGAATCAGAATGAGCCATCAGTGCTGATGAGAATGTGAGGCATGGCATAGCACACCCAAGGGACACTTCTGTTTCTGAGATCTCAACTCAACCACCCTCATTACCACTGGGCCAAGAGTCTTGTATGAAGTATTTTAATTAATCCATAAAGCACCGTTAGGTGGGGCTATCACTAATTCCCATTTTACACATCAGGAAAACAGCTAGGTGGTGGTGGACCGAAGCTAGAACATTATCGCAGTCTTGAACTCTTTTCACAAAGTAAGTGAAAAGGTTGTTACATGAGGGCAACTCCCTTCTCCATAGCTTTCTGGTCAACAGGAAGACCGGTCCTATCGGGTGGTTCTGTGGACACTGAAGAACAAATTTTCAGTGTATTTGAAAGACACCATGTTTCCTATGTGTTTCTGGACTCTAATTTACAGAAAATATCAGAAGGCAGACCGTGAGAAGAAGGCATTTTTGTCTCCTGTTACACATTAGTAGCTTGTAAGATGCTCTAGCATCTTGATACCATCACTGCAAGCAAACAGTAGAAGAAAGGAGAGGGAGACTAGTTAGGTGCCACAGCAGAGACTCTCTGACCATCACCAGTGCGGTGGGGACTCATCTAGCTGAGTGAGTGTCAGATTCCTCACTCGCTGCCCCTTGGGTGGCCTTCCAGACACCACGCGTGTGGAAGAGTCCTCTCCAGAGAGAAGAGCTGCTTTGGTACAAGATGAGTGAGTTTTCATAGACCTCAACGTGCTTGCTATCTGAGAAGAAAAGTGGACGCTGACCCAGTGGCAACATGCCAGCAGAGGGTGGTAAGTACGACAAGAGGGCAGTAGGGAAACGTGAAAATTCAGAGACAGGAGTGGGCCAAGCCGTGTGGTGGCAGGAATCCATGACAGAGGAGGCAGAGAGGCGTAAGCCGTCGGTAAATTTAAACATGAAAAGATCAGATGCTTAAGAATGGCTGAATTTTATTTAGTGAGGGGGTGATAGTCGGGGAGGATGAGAAAGAGGGCCCTGCAAGGGAGAAGAACAGCCATAAACAAGCCATTGAAACAGGGATTTTTATGTGTCCCTTTTAGTGACCCATTTAGCTAGGAGGCATAGTGGATACATTAAAAACAACTAACATTTGAAGAACAGCAATCTTTGGGCGCCTGGGTGGCTGAGTCAGTTAATCGTCTGCCTTCAGCTCAGGTCATGAGCCCAAGGTCCTGGGATCGAGTCCCACACAGGGCCCCCAAGTCATGGGTGTCCTGCTTCTCTCTCTGCCCCTCCCCCATCTCATGCATACACGTTTGCTCTCTATCTCTCTCTCGTAAAAATAAATAAACACACCTTAAAAAAAAAAAAAGAACAACAATCCTTCACCAGGAATTATCTTAAGTGATTTACATGTAACTATCTTATTTAGTCTGTGCTATAAAATATGTACTACCAGTATAAGGCAAGAACCATCACTATTACCGTTTTACTACTGGACTTTTGACTCTGGCCCAGGAACACCAGGCAGCCTGACCCCAGCTCCATTTGTTATCCCACCGTCCTTTGAAGATATGTGGATAAGGCTGTGAAGGGGTCACCTGCTGAACTCAGGCACACTTGAATATTTTCCTAAGATATATAAGCTATAGAAAGCCTTGAAAGGGGTTATCTATCCAGGAGGAGAGCTTTGAAAAGACTAAGCCTACCCAGAATACTGTTATAAAACTTGGGATTTTAGTTTGATTACCTGTTTCCAAGCTCATGTCAAGGATAGAGGAAAAGAATGCTTAGTTATCTCTGAGTCAGTGTCTTTCGAGCGCTCATTTCACCCTCCCCCATCTCTGGACCAACATTAATGACCTAGAAGAGTCAGATCAATGTTTCTAATCGGCTGAGGGCTATGTGAGTATGTGAGATTTATTTATGCTCAACCAATGGGGCAGGGAACAGGGGATTGAGGCTTGTAGTTTACAAAAAGACACAAAGGGGCTGCATGTCGCATAGTCAAAGCTCACATACTCCACAATCTCCCCATTACAGGATAGAGTGCGCCTCGGATATGACTAACTCTACGATCAATTTTATGAGGAAAACAGTCTCAACTCTGAAGCTGTATGACCTGAGAGAAACTCAGGAGAGTGAAGTCCCATGATAGCAGGTTCCTCTGGTAGCCTCCTGTGCCACTTCCCTCCTCTGAGAAATACTGAGATTGGACAGGAGGAACTCCCCAGTGGAAAAAACTCTATGCATCTCTACCTTTCCCGTTCTAAAATGGTGACGAGTAAAGCCGACAGGTCACTGACTCACCAAACTGAGGCATGGAGCCAAATGATCGACACACTCTGACTAGGACAAAACAGCGGATGGAAATACGGACAAGCGCATCCTCTCAAGGAGCTTACATTCTAGTGAAGGGAGAGAGATGCCTGTAACCATCAGGGAAGAGAAAGTGAAAGGGTCTGTGAAAGAAAGAACATCAGATCCTGTCAAAAAGTGACTGAGAGGAAGCCTATTCCCAGAGCTGACCACGGACGGCCTGTCTGAGGAGGCAACACGTCAGTCTGGAGTGGTAAGGAGTCACACAAAGGGCCTGGCAAGGGCATCTGGTGCAGAGGGAAGAGCACGTGCAATGGTCCTGAGGTGGGAACAACGCCGTGTATTCTCACCAGATGTTCGGAATCACAGCAATAGACTTTTTAAAAAAGATTTTATTTATTTGAGAGAGAGAGAACGCAAGTGGGATGAAGGAGAGGGACAAGCAGACTGTGAGCTGAGCGCAGAGCCCAACATGGTAGTCGATCTCACTGCCCTGAGATCCTGACCTGAGCTGAACTCAAGAGTCAGACTCTCAACTGACTAAGCCAGCAAGACGCCCCAGAAGTAAACTTTTTATTCATCACCATTTTGACCATGACTTGTGCAATGGTTGTATTTCCTGGTGTAAGACTGATATGCACCCACACGACTTCTATCTTGTCAGGGCTCACTAAGGGTGCCTGCTCCACGGTAGCTCAGTCTGAAAACACATGCTAATTGCCTCCCAGCACACTTCTTCCCTGGCTACATTTCCACTGAGCCATAAGCTCTGTGAGGGTGGGAACATGTCTGATCTGTTCACAGACACAGTCTTAGAATTTAACACATGTCTAGGGCTTTGTAGATTCTCAAAAACTCTGGTTGATGAGGTGATGTATCCTCAGTCAATGTTATGAGTCATGGCAGCACCAAATACGGCCAAGTATAGGGCTTTTGAGCGCTCCCATTTGACATACTAGGACAAGGCAGCCATAAAGAAGCACGGTCTGGTAGGCAGGTAAATCCCATTCTAGATACAAGGGCCTTTCATTATCGATAATCTCACCATGGATTAAATCTGCACAAACACACGATTCATTACCACACAGATTCAGATGGACAGCGTGTGACCCAGAGTTTCCCTCAACACAGTAATTACCGAAAGAAATTCTAGCGCTTTATATTCTATCTAAAAGGCCTAGTATTCCAAGTCTCCTCCAAACTCCAGAAAAATAGGACATCACAGTCTGATGACTCAGAAGAATTAAGCTGCCAAGAGTTCCTTCTTTATATGGTATGTTATTAGTACAATTCAGTTTTAGTGATAGGTTAACTAGCAAACATATTACATTGTACTCACATGATACACTCTGATGGGCACCATGAGGGCTATAAAGGAATAGAAGATACGCAGATACATTTCCTGACCTTCAGGGGTCCTAACATCTAGTTGAGGAGATGCCTTTCATTATATGAGATGTTAAATAATAATCCAACATTATGATAATAGGGAAATAATAAACGTTATGAGGTCACACATAATTCACAGTCACCCCCCCAATCACTGTGGTTCACATATAAGGTGGATAAGATCTTTAGTAAAATTTTTGGTAAATACAGAAAGTGAAAAATAAACACAGTAACACGAAGTGTGCATACATGTTTTGTTCTCCCTTTAAATCACAGTTAGTTCCAGAGCATCATCTATGAGAAATCCTCCTCAATACCCATTTCTTGTTGCATGGCAGCCACGAGGAAATGCAACACCGCAAACAGACCTCCACAGAGAAGAGCTTGGGTGTGGTGCAATGTTTCCAAGCGGGGAAAAAGATTTCTAGCTCCATAATCCCTCTTCTATTTTAGGAACACCTCATCTGAGAAGGAGAATGGGTTGAATGAAGTTGAAGCTCCTGACTCTGTTACCAACTGAAGGTGAATCCTTTCCAGGATCATTCCGGGGGGGCCCGGGGAGTCAGCAGCGCCCTCCAGCTCTGAAGTCAGAAACATCGGCCGCTCGAGTTTTGTGTAATCCCAAGCAAGTCGTTCAGCTTTTACAGACTCTACTTTTTTTCATCTGTAAATTGGGAAGAACAGTACCTCCATAAACTGACATGAATATCACTGAGAGCCCCCAATCCGGGAAGGTTACATAGTGTGTGATTCCAACCACGTCACATTCCAGAGGAGGTGAAACTCTGAAGACAGCAGAAAGCTAAGTGGTTTCCAGTTAGTGGGAGGGAAATGAATAGGCAAAGCACAGGAGATTTTTTCAGGGCAGTGGAACTATTCCACATGATGCTGTAATTGTGGAGAAAAGTCATTATACATTTGTTTAAATCCACAGAATGGAAACCCTAATGGAAACTATGGACTTCGGGTGACAGGGACAGGTCAATGGACGTTCACCGACTGCAACAGAGGTACCCGCTGGTGGAGAATGTAAATCCTGTGGGAGGCTTTGGATGTATGTACACAAACTAAAGTCTGTGTGAAACAGAGACTAGTACCCCTACCATAGAGTAACCATGAAAGACTGGACACCAGAAACCAAACTGAGGGTTACAGAAGGGAGGGGGTCAGGGAGGGCATGGTGACTGCGTGATGAGCGTTAAGGAGGGCACGGGTGGTAATGGGCACTTGGCGTTAAACGCAACTGATGAATCACGGAACACCATCAGAAATGGATGATGTGTTATATGTTGGTTAACTGAACAGAATATAAATAAATAAATAACTGGGTATATTTTGTTTAAAAAAAAAAGAATTAAATGAGATAAAACATGTAGAAGACTTAGCACAGAACCTGCCAGGTTAGCCCTTATTCAAAAAATACCAGCTATTACCATGATCTTGTTTCTTAGCCTCCAGAAGAGCCAGAGCTGCTGATTGGAATGAAAGGTCAGAGCTGCTGGAAGAAGCCATACTACAGCGAAAAGACGTTACGGGAGAACACAGAAGAAGGATGCCAGGAAGCATAAGAATTCTGAAAGACCGCTGCATGGAGAACGTCCGGTGGGGACACGGTGCCCCACGTCTTAGCAGACCAGCAAGGATTTACACGTCACAGCCACACAGTCAAGCGCATTGTGAGGTAAGAAAAGCAGGGCTGGAGACTTTCTCTCTCCGCTAGTCACCTAATTTGGGGACGTTGACCAAGGCTCTTCGTTACCCCGTCACCAGCCCCTACGACAGGCTCGACTCCGTCATCTCCCGCCTGTTCCACGTCAGCACACAGGACCCGGACCTTTCTGGCCTGGCCCATTTTGTCGTAAAAAGCTAAGCAAGCCCCACAGGAATCTGAAGAACAATAAATCATCCTCCATTGGTCACAGGTATGACTGATGATCAGTTTCTTCAACTCTAAAAATGGAAACAGTACGTATCTCACCAGGCAGTTGAGAGAATTGAATAAAATGATGCATATAGGACATTTAACACACACACAACTCCCAGCATATAACAGGGGCTCCCTCCCTGTTAGTATGGATGGGAAAGCTTTCTAGACGACAGCTCACACTTCCAAGGTATCAGCACAGAGCTATGTTGGTTGCTCTCCTGACTCTGGTGTGGTTTCTCTGCTCTGGAAATTGAGTTTGCATTCCATTCTCCAGCCTTACTTTGCCAGGTCTTTGAAATGAGCTTCTTTGTAACACAGCACCTGGCCCATTTCGGATCCCTTTAATGTCTCTCGAGAAAAGGAACAGCTAAGGGTAGGCATACATGCTCTGGTCCCCATTCATTTGCTTTCATTTTGGTAATCCTCTGCTAGTACCAGGCTGGTCCCTTAGCTAAAACCTGAAGCCCAGACTCAGGAGTCTGCTGGCCACACCCTTCTCTTTAGCAGAGAGCACCCAAAGACCACTCGCCTTCCCACTTGGACATACAAGTGAACCATGCAATGGCTTCCCAGTCCTTGGACTTCACACATGTGCCTCTTACACCATCAATGACTGCGGGGTGATTTGAGTGTGTACTGTCTATCGTGGTCGGTTTCTACTATCTACTACCTGCAAAAGGCTCGGCCCAGCCACCTTCACTCCATCTCAGCGGACAGACTAGGAGCTTTCTGGTCTAGCCCATCCTTTTGCAATAACTAAATATGCCGTGTAGATACCCAAAGTACAATGAACCACGCTTCCTTTGTCACAGCTGTGAAGACGCCTGGAATTGAGCCATCTCAGTCTGTGGGGAAGACAGGTGAGTCAGGCCTGCAGACAGTCTGTCTACGCAGGGTACTGAAAAGTCTCCTGGCAGGGAAAATCACTCTCGAGGAAGGACTCAACCTGGGTCAAGCACAAAGCTAACCTGTCGAGAAGAGCGAGAAGAGGACTGATTCTATGAGTTTAAAGCTGTCCTCCAGTCTAGTTTTCTGATATATTCCTGTCTGAATTTTATTTATTTTTAAGATTTTGTCAGAGAGAGAGACAGAGAGAGAGCACGAGCAGAGAAGTGGCAAGCAGAGGGAAAGGGAGAAGCATATTCCCCACTGAGAAGGGTGCCCAACGCAGGACTCAATCCCAGAACCCTGGGATCATGACCTGTGCCAAAGGCAGACGCTTAACCAATTGGGCCACCCAGGCACCCCTCCTGTCTGAATTTTACCAGGGAGTGGGAAGGAGAGATTATGTGTAGAAAAACATGGAAAGATATCAGAGAACTACATGCAAACCATGTGGAAAAGTGGAACATTAATGAAAGAGGAGGGTTCTTTCTACGTCTGTATGGTCTTCACATATAAAGGACATCAAAGAACTTGACATTCCATAGGCAACTTCAAACCAAAGCACATTTGTGACATCATTCAGGGAAGAGATAGCAGTAGCTAGAAGAAGTGGTAGTGTTGCTTCGTAAAAGCAGGTGGACAGAGCAAAGGATGGTGGGAGTGAGGAGCTGCCCATCGACACTGACTACAAGTATGGCTAAGACACCTCCAAGCAACTCTCCATCCAATCAACAGAGAAAAGGGAAAAGGGAAGAAATAACAGATGTCACCAAGTAACTGGCTAGATAATTTGTGCACTCAAAGATTATAAACAGCTCTCATGAATTAAACAGCAAAAAAATATACTGAGTAAAATATACTAAGTAAAATATTCTGCTAAAGCTCATGACTCCATAATTATTGAGGTCAACAGCCAAGAAAACATAAAATAACCACTCTGTTGAAGATAAAAGAAAATGACATTAATGTATCCATCCATTTGTTTAGAAACAATTCCTAAACACATAACCACATGTCAGGTTGCTATGACAAGCAATGGAGAAACAGATGGATAAGTTATTCTTGGAAGGAAGTTCATAGATCAAAAATAATAGGATTTCAGATGCCATGATAGAGATGTGATTGAAGAGATATGGAAGCCCAGATTAATCCACCAGGGGAAAAAGGAGTTCACGGAAATTTGGCTGAGAAAGTAACCTATAATTTGGATATTTCCAAGTATAATAAAGGAGAAAGAAAAAAATTGTCCAGGTACATTTTTATAGGAGGTTGGGTTCTAAAGTAAGTGCATGAGAATCAAGTCAACAGAGTAGAATGTATCCTTGTATATAGATCCTGAAATCCTCCACAAAGTATACAGGGATTTGAGTCTAAAATCTTGTAGTATTTTTATCTTTCAAGTCTGATAACCACCAAGTCAATCCAAAGGATAGAACAAAAGAAACTGGGCCTACATGGTCTATGCATGAAGATAATTTTTTTAAAAGATTTTATTTATTTATTTGACAGAGAGAAATCACAAGTAGGCAGAGAGGCAGGCAGAGAGAGAGGAGGAAGCAGGCTCCTTGCCAAGCAGATAGCCCGATACAGGGCTCGATCCCAGGACCCTGGGATCATGACCTGAGCCGAAGGCAGAGGCTTTAACCCACTGAGCCACCCAGGTGCCCCAAAGATAATTTTTTAAAGATTGATTTGAGAGCGCAAGAGCGAGAGTGCTCGAGCACCAGCAGGGGAAGGGGCAGAGGGAGAGAAAGAAACCACAAGCAGACTTCCCACTGAGCTTGGAGCCCAGTACGGGGCTCGATCCCAGGACCTGAGATCATGATTGAGCCAAACCAAAAGTTGGCTGCTTAACCAACCTAGCCAACCAGCCGCCTCCACACATGAAGCTAAGTTTTAAAGTAACTTCCTTTTTTTTCATACATTTATTTATTCATTTGAGAAAGACAGAGAGAGCACAAGAAGGGGCAGAGGCAGAGGGAGAGGGAGACGTAGACTCCCTGCTGAGCTGGGAGCCCTATATGGGGCCTGATGCCAGGACTTGGAGACCATGACCTGAGCCAAAGGCAGATGTCTAACCATCTGAGCCACCCCAGGTGCACCTTAAAGTAACTTCTTAAAGAGGAATCAATAGACAATTCTATTGTTTCTCCTTGTCTGTAGGATTTCCTATTTTAATATGAATTAAATAATTTTAATATGAAATCTCTATGATCACTGAAAAACAGAGCTTCAAAATCCATGAAGCAAAAACTAATGGGACTGAAAGAAGACATTTAAAAATCCACAGTTGTGTTTGGGAGATTTCAACATAATAAATAAGTAAGAATACAGAAGACTCGATCATTGGTACCAACCAACCTGACAAAAGCGACATCTCTAGGACAACAGAGGAGCCCACACTCTTCCCAAGTGCATTTGGGGTATTACAAAGCGGTACCATATTCTGGACATAAAACAAACATTAAGAAATCATAAAAATTACAATCATACAAATTCTCTAACCATAATAAAATTAAACTAGAAACCAGTAACAAAAAGATAGCTGGAAAATCTGCCCTCCCGATGTTTTGACATTTATAAACATGCTTCTTAATGACCAGGAACCAAGAACAATGAAAGTCAGAAGGAAACCTAGAAAATATTTTGAATTGAATGAAAATGAAAACCAAACATATTAAATATTGTGGGATATAACCACGACATTGCTTAGGGGAAAATCCATATCATTTAACACTTAAATTAAGAAAAAAAAATCTAGGTTTCTATCTTAAAAGCTGGGAAAAGAAGAGCAAATTAAAGAGAAGGAAGGAATTTGTTAAGAGGACAAATCAATGGACTCAAAAGCAGAAAACCAATAGAGAAAATCAAAGTCTGGTTCTTTAAAAAAAAAAAAATCAGTAAAATCGACAAACTGTCTTGTCAGTTTGATCAAGAGAAAAACAAGAAATAAATCACCAGTACTGGGGGTTGGGGGGAGGGACCATCACTTAGACCTTACAAATCTTGAAAGGATAATAAACAAATGTAATATTACTCAGCCATCAGAAAGGATGAACACCCACCATTTTACATCAACATGGATGGAACTGGAGGGGGTTATGCTGAGTCAAGCAGAGAAAGATCATTATCCTATGATTCCCTCATACATGGTACATAAGGAATAGTGAGGAGAAGGGAGGGAAAACTGAATGGGAAGAAATCAGAAAGGGAGACAAACCATGAGAGACTCTGGACTCTGGAAAACAAACTGAGAGTTACAGAAGGGAGGGAGGAGAGGGGATCGGGTAGCTGGGTGATGGGTATTAATGAGGGCATGTGTGGTGATGGGCGCTGGGTGTTATACGCAACTAATGAATTGTTAAACACTAACTCAAAAACAAATGATGTATTACATGTCAGCTAAATGAACATAATTAAAAAAAAAAAGAAAAGGCTCCCACCAACCACACATGTACAAAAAATGTTAAGAACTAGATATTAAATCATTCCCACCTAGTCAAAAAACTCATGCTCACCCAAATACCTGTTCCTGGAAGTTTATACAGGATTTATTCATAATTTCAAAAACCTAGAAACAACCCAAAGACTCTTCATCAACAGTGGTACATCCACAGAACAGAGTATGACTCAGCAAAAAAATGGAGAGAATACTAATACATGAACACCTGAACAAACTTCAAATGTGTTATACTAAGTACAAGAAGCCAGACTCAAAAGACTTTATAATATGTAATTCCACCTATAAAACATTCTAGGAAAGGCAAAATTATAGGGACAGAAAACAGAAAAAAGATTTCCAGGGAGCCGTGAAAAGTACTGACGATAACAGCAGAGTATGAGGGAATTTACTGGGGTGATAGAACCGTTCTCTATCTTGCTTGTGGTTGTGGTTCTATCACTATACACATTTGAGCAAACTCACAGAACTGTAATGCAAAACAGTAAATTTTATCATTCAGGGAAAAAAAAATGAATAAAACAATCTCTGTGACCTTAATGCATGTTTTGTGATTTGTCTGTTGTTTTGAGTTTCAACAAAGCAGTGCTGTTGAATCTTGGCAAAGGTCAGTTTCCAAAGGCAGTCGTAAGTTAAATAAAAGTGTAAAAATAACCACATGCATTTTGGACAGACTCCCATTAAAAACTGCTAAATTTAAAAAAAGTCAGCATATTTTCTAAGTTTTTATTTGTTATTTTTTTGAAGTGGGCAGGGGCAGAGGGAGAGAGAACCTTAAGCAGGCTCTACCCTCAGCGACCCTGAGATCATGTCCTGAGCCGAAAATCAAGAGTCAGAAGCTTAACAGACTGAGCCACCCGGGTGCCTGAGTACATACTGTTTTTAATTTAAGCATTATTGAAGTGAACTTAAAATTCATCCCACATAGGTATACAATTCAATTGTTTTAGGGCAATCTATAGTGTGCGACCATCACCATGATTCAGTTTTATAGCATTTCCTCCATCCCACGAGATTTGCCTGTATTTGTTTGCAACCCATCACCACTCCCCATCCAGTGCTAGGCAACTAGCACTGTGTGCTAATGTGTTTTCTGTGTCTAATGTTTGCTTTTTCTAGATTCATACAAATTAAATCATACAATATATATTCTACTTTCATTTTGTATAATTTTTCTGAGTTCACCCGTGTTGTAACGTATCAGTAGGCTATCTCATTTTTCTTTTTTTGTTTTCAAGTAGTACTATTGAGCAATGTACCACATTTTGGGGCACCTGGGTGGTTCAGTGGATTAAGCGTCTGTCTGTGGCTCAGGTCATGATCCTGGGGTCCTGGAACGGTCTGACATCAGGCTCCCTGCCTGGTGGGGAGTCTGCTTCTCCCTCTGCTCCTTCTACCCACCTGGGCGTTCTCTCTCACACACAAAAAATAAATAAATAAAACTTAAAAAAAATATACCTTTTGGTATATCAATATTTTGTTGATCCATGACCAGCGAATGGACACTCAAGTTCTTTCCAAATTTTGGCTCCCATAAATAACAGTGCTACGAATATTCACATGGAATCTTTGTGAAAGGAGGTTTAACATCACCAGTCATGCGGGAGACATAGTTGAAGTACAAGGAGGTACTACTGTCCACACACTAGAATGTCTGTAATCAAAACAATAGCAAATGTTAAAGAGAATGTGCAGAAATTGTAATTTATGTTTTTTGCTGGCAAGAATGAAAACTAGAGAGACACTTTGGAAGACAGTGTGTCACTTCCTTAAAGAGTTCTTTATGACTACCTATATGGTACAGCGATCCTACTTTTAGGTATTTGCCCAAGAGCAGAGAAATGAGGAAAAGAGCCTACACAAAGATTCCTTATCCTCACCAGGGTATGATTATCAAAATCTACCACATTGACTGCATTACAACATTATCTGAGGATGAAGTAGAGCTGGACTTTTACCAGACTTCCATTCTAGCCCTTTCATTTCTTACAAAAACACTAGCAGACCTAAATAATCACACAGAATGATTTTCACAAGTGAATATGCTAATTATAGGTATATTCAGTCTACTTTTTAAATAGTTGAGTAGGCTTTCAGGAAAAAAGTATTTAGTAAACATGAAATATGTACAGGAAGGAAAAGTTAACACCAATAATAAGGATATTTTTATAGCAAAGTATTATATTAATAATAAAAATAGGATTTTCAGCTTTCAATGCATGGAAGTTTTATTTAAGGAGTTTTATGGTCATGGTTTTATTAATCCTCTTCAAAAATTTTACAAAGAAACTATGTTTAAGAGTATAAATATAAATCAGCAACAGAAGCAGTAAGAATCATCTTAGTGGCAGTCTTAGGAAACAGAAAAAAGTCCTAGGACTGGTATTGACTGACATCATGGTTCTGTGACAACACCGCTGTGTGACCTTAAGTAGTAAATTAATCCCCCTCAAAAGTCAGTTACTTACTTAGAAAGAGTAAGAATCCCTTCCTATTATAATCCCTCCAAGAAATGGTTTTAAATTATATGAAGAAACACAAAAATACTTTGAATATTTAGAAATTCAGCGGAAATTCAAACTGTCAGTCAAGAAAACCCACAAAATGCACCTGCTCTACACATTTCATCCTTATCTATCTCTTACACTTTTCCCCACAGTGAAGAAATAAAAGAAATACCCTATTGTTCTTAATTTTACATTCCTTTTTTTAATGATCCTTTAGACTATCAAAGTTAATTAATTTTACATTTCTAACTCAATGAGGTAACAGGGCTGTTGTGACAATGCCCTCTATTTTGGTTTTTTATCCAACTGCTAAAAACATTAATTGAGGCCCACTTCTTTTTTTTTTTAAGATTTTATTTATTTATTTGACAGAGAGATCACAAGAAGGCAGACAGGCAGGCAGAGAGAGGGGAAAGCAGGCTCCCTGCTAAGCAGAGAACCTGATGTGGGGCTCGATCTCAGGACCCTGAGACCATGACTTGAGCCGAAGGCAGAGATTTAATCCATTGAGCCACCCAGGCACCCCAGTTGAGGCCCACTTCCATTATGTTAGGTGCTTCGGAGAATACTGACAAAAGGCCAACAAAAGACATGCCTTGTGCTGAGGTGGCCCATAGCCCAGCTGAGAAGGCTGAGATAACACACCCGGAGAAAAAGAAATGGGCCGTGATGAAGTAGAAATCAGGTAAGATTAAGGAAATCAGTCAGCAAGTGGTTGTCACTAATGTATTCGTGGGTTTCAGTTTTTCCTCTTAACAATTCATCCAATTATTATGGATTAATCAGGATTTTTTTTGAGATAATCATAGATTCATATGCAGCTGTAAGAAATGATACCATGCACCCTTTACTCAGTTTCCCCCAATGGGAACATCTGCAAAACTATAGGACCATCAGGATATTAACATCAATCCCGTGAAGCCACAGAGCATTTCCATCATTTCCATCCCCACCATACTCCTCCTGTGGCTCTGTTACAGTCACACTCCCTTCCCCTCTCACCACACGCCCTCCTGAGCTCCTGGCCACCACCGATCTATTCTCCATCTCTCTAGTGTGGGCATTTCAAGAATGTTACGTAAATGCAATCACGTAGCACGTCACTTCTTCATCGGTCTGTCTTCACGAAGCATAACTCTCTGAAGGGTCACTGGGGTTGCTGCCCACACCAATCACCTGTTTCATTTCCTTGCCGAGTAGTAGCCCATGGTACGGGTGTGCCACAATCTGCTTAACCGACAACAAGCTGAAGGACATCGGAAGGGTTTCCCATTTGGAACTGTTGGGAATAAAGGTCCTATGACATCGTGTCTAGGTCCCCCCCCCCAAATTCAGTATTTATTTATTTACTTATTTTTCAAATACAGTATTTATATATTTTTTAATTTTTTATTTTTTCAGTGTAACAGTATTCATTATTTTTGCACCATACCCAGTGCTCCATGCAATACGTGCCCTCCGTAATACCCACCACCAGGCTCCCCCAACCTCCCACCCTCCGCCCCTTCAAAACCCTCAGATTGTTTTCAGAGTCCATAGTCTCTCATGGTTCACCTCCCCTTCCAATTTCCCTCAACTCCCTTCTCCTCTCCATCTCCCCTTATCTAGGTTTTGGTGTGAACCTATGGTATCGTTTCTCGGAGAAATGCCCAGCGGGACACTCATTGCGTGTTTAGTTTTTTAAAGTGCCAAATATGTTTCCCAAAATGACGAGACCATTTTACATTACCACACGCTACTACAAGTCTTTCCATTCCTCCTCATTCCCACCAGCAACTGGTGTTACCACTGTTTTTTTATTTTACCATCCTGACAGGTGTGCAGCAACATATCCCTGCAGTTTTTTTTTTCTAAGACTTTATTTATTTATTTGACAGAGAGAGAGAGAGATCACAAGTAGGCAGAGAGGCAGGCAGAGAGAGACAGGAAGAGGAGGCAGGCTCCCCGCTGAGCAGAGAGCCCGATGCGGGGCTCGATCCCAGGACACTGAGATCATGACCTGAGCCAAAGGCAGTGGCTTAAGCCACTGAGCCACCCAGGCGCCCCTATCCCTGCAGTTTTGACCTATATTTCCCTACTGGATAATCATGTTGGACGTATTTTCATGTACTTGTCTGCCACCTGTGTGTCTTTGGTAAAATGCTTCTTCTAATCTTTGCTGATGTTCTAATTGTACTGTTTGCTTTTTTTACTGTTGAGTTTTCTAAGTTCTGTATATATATATTCTAGATACTAGGCCTTTGCCAGATATGGGGTTTGCAATTGTTTTTTTCTAGCCTGGAGCTTGTCTTTTTACCCTCCTGGCAGGGCCTTTCACAGAACAAAATTTTCAAAGTGTTGAAGTCCAATTTATTGATTTTTTTCTTTTATAAATCATGCTTTTGATATCAAGTCTCACACTTATTGCATTGGCCTAGAAACTGGAATTTTTCCCTCACTCTTAGAAAAATTTTATACATTCACATCTTGTATTTAAGGTTTGTGACCCATTTGGAGTTAATATACTTGAGTTCTGTATAAGCTATGAGACTTTGGTTGAGACTCTCATTTTTAGGGGTGGGGGAGGTCTATGGACATCCAAATGCTCCAGTCTTAATTACTGAAAAGACCATCTTTTCTTCATTGACTTGTTTTTAAAGCTTTGTCAAAAATCAACTGGTCATAATTTTATGGGTATATTTCCAATTCTTTACTCTGTTCCATTAATCTATGTGTGTATCCCACTGTTAACTCCACACAGTCTTGATAATGTAGCAATATACCAAATCTTAAAATCGGGTAGACTGATTCTCCCACTTTGTTCTTCGTTTTCAAATTATTTTTAGCTATTCTAGTTCCTTTGAATTCCATATGAGTTTTAGACTAATGTTCTCTCTATACCTATAAAAATCTTGCTGCAAGTATTTTTGGGAATTGTGTTAAATCTGTATGTCAGTTTAGAAAGATTTGATATTTTTACTATGTTGAGTCTTTCAACTCATAAAAGTACAATTAAAAATAAGTCATACTGTTATGGGTTAAATTGTGTCCCTCAAAAAGATACATTGAAATTTTAACACTGAAACCCATAAATATGATCTTCGCAGGAAATAGGGTCTTTGCAAATGTAATCATGGCTTGTCTGGCACCTTCATAAACTAAAGAAAATTTGGGACACCTGGGTGGCTCAGTTGATTAATTGTCTGCTTTTGGTTCAGTTCATGATCCTGGGATTGAGCCCCATATCCCTGCATCAGGCTCTCTGCTCAGCAGGGAGTCTGCTCCCCCCACTTATGCTTGCTTGCTCTCATTCCCTCTCTGAATAAAATCTTTTAAAAAAGAAAAAAAGAAAGAAAATAAAGAAAATTTGGATATAGACACTCAGAGGTAAGAATGCCATGCGACAACAGAGGAACAGAGTGGAGTAATGAGTCTACAGGCAAAGAATGCCAAGGATTGTCACTAAGGACAAAGCTCAGAAGGGAACAAGAAGCAGGTTCTCCTACAGAACCTCCAGAAAGAAATCAACCCTACTGACATCTTGATTTCAGAATCTAGCCTCCAGAACTATGAGAGAATAAATTTGCCATCTTAGTAAGAAAAAAAAAGAAGTATTTTTCTCCATTTATGTAGATTTTCTGTGATTTCTTTCAGAGCACTGTGTAGTTTTCAGCATACAAGTCTTGTACGTTTTGTTATATTTATACCTAAATATTTACTTCTTTAAAATTTTGAATGATTGTAAGAGGTATTACCTCTTTAATTTTCATATCCATGTGTTTGTTACTATGATAGAGAAATAAGATAGGTTTTTGTATGTTTGTCTGATATCCTGTTACTTAACTGAACTCACTAATTGGTTTTAGGAATTGTTTTGTAAATTCATTAGGATTTTCTATGCAGTCATTCCATCTGCAAATAGTAGGACTTTTGCTTCTTCCTTCCTAGTCTGTACGCCTCTATTTTGTTTTGTTTGGGGTTTCTTGTAGACATTTTTATCAGGTAAGAAAATTTCCCTCTATTGTTTTTATGAGACTTTTTATCAAAATAATTATTGAATTTTTAAAACGCTTTTTTTTTTCTAAATCCATTGATATGATGACTAGCTTTGTATTTTTGGAATAAACTCCACTTGATCATTGAGTATAATTTTTTATATATTATTGAATTTTATTTGCTAATATTTGATTAAGAATGCTTTCGTCTATACCCATGCAGCACAGGGGTTTATGGTTTGTTGCTCTTATTGTTGTTGAACAGTCTTTGTCTGGTTTGGGCATCAAGATGATACTAGCTTCATAAAATGAACTAAGAAGTATTGTTTCTTACTCTGTTTTCTGGAAGAGGATATGCAGAATTGCTGTTAATTCTTCTTTAAGCCTTACGATGAATTCTCTAGTGAAATCAGCTGGGCCTAGAGATTTTGTTTGGGGGAGTTTTTATTTATTTATTTATTTTTAAATTTTTTGGTTTTGGGGTTGTTTTTTTTTTTATTTCTTTTCAGTGTAACAGAATTCAAATTTAAGTTCCTTAATAGTTATGGTGCCTTTCGAATGGCCTATTCCATAGAATAGAGAATAGAATAGCTGTTGTCATTTTTGTGACAAATTGGACCATTTGCTGAATCTGTAGGTTAAAGTTGCTCCTACGGTGAGAAGGGATGCTTTCTTACCAACCAGAATGGTGATATAAATCCAGGCTCCAGACCTGGCCTTCTCTGTCATCAGGCTGGTGAAGGTATTTGGCGACCTCGTTACAACAGCCTCATAAGGTGGAAGTTTAGGTTTCCCACTTGGCCTCTACTGACATGAGTAGTGGTGGCGCCATGTTGTTTTCTGTGGGATTTGGCTGGGGTGGAGAGGTTATTGTCTACAAGGTTTCTGACGTGCAAGACTGCCCTTTCCTGGTCCCCTGAATAGAGAGAGGAGGCATTTCTTACTGTTTTGGTTCGGTGTGGGATTTGTTTTGGTTTTGTATGGTCTGTGTCTGTGGACATTTCTGGGATGCCAGCTCTTTCGCTTTAAAAGCACACCGCGACTGTGTCTCAGGTCCCAAAGAACCTAACCAGTCTGTTTATTTTCTCCACCTGTCAGAGTCTTCCTAGGGATGTTTCACACATAATGTTCAGACTTTTTAGCTATACTTAGTGGGGCGAATAGGGAAAAGCAAGCCTGTTCTACCTCCCAGAAACAGAAACCATCCAGGGCTTAGTTTTAACAAACGGACAGAGACGAACTTAGGGTGAATTGAATAGACCGACCAGAACATAGATCTTTACCTATGGAACGAATGCTCTACCCCTTGGTGGGCGGTCTATTGTGCCTCATGAGGAAAGAGCTCAAGAGAGGAAGGGAGAAAAGTAGGAAAGAGGAGAAAATGGAAGAGTTTCTGTATGTCATTCCTTACTTTCCTCCTGCCTCTCCCTCAAGGCAAGTGTAGGACCCCAAAATACCAAGAGTTCATGTAAATCCTGAGGCTGACTTCAGCATCAAGCTAGCCACTAGAGATTCTCTACCCATCCATCTATTATCTATCTATCTTTGACATTTATTTTAAGCACTTACTTTTTGGGTACTCTCACGCTAAACACAACAGAGAAAAGTAAGGTACAAAAGCATAGCCTCTCTCAGAATCCTTCAAAAACCTACATACAAAAAATACTATAATAACAGTAAAGTTCTAATGAATGACATAAAATGGGCCACATTGCTAGGACAGTATTAAATATGTCATTTAAACGTGACACAAACGTTTGTACTGGGAACCATACGTTCTTCCTTTTCTATGGCTTCCTCGCTCCAAATCTAACACCAAAAGATCAGCTATCACTTCTTAAGCCAATTCTGACTGAGGCTGGAAGGATATCAAGTGAGAAATAATCCATCTTCTCTAAGCCCATAATTAGATGGCTAATCCAAGAACACGGGCCTCCTAAACTCCCCTCAGAACCTCATTCATCCCTCGCTGTGTTGTAGGATGGTCCTGTGGATCTGAGTCTCAAACCCACTCTACCACCCTCCTCTGTCAGCACAAGGGCCTGGTTCCTGCCATGTTTGGTCACGTCTCCTACAATGGTATCTCCTGACATCCTGGATCATGAAAATTCACTAGCGGGGTTTCCTACCACTGTTTCTTTCTAGGGGTTACTGTCAATCATTTCATTGTAATGAAGCCAGTGACTTTCAGAAAATGGATAATATAACAAACATTCAAAGATAAAGTTTTTCTTCTTCAAAAATGAAGCAGACTTCTGCTTCTGACAATGGAAATCACATTGCTTCCCACCAATTTCCTGTTGAAAATCACTATAAAAGATGAACAAAAAATATAAAACTGTATGTATGAAGTCATCAGTCATGGAGATAAAGAGAAGCTTTGAGGCCAAGAGTGTGAGTAAGGGGAGCCGAGAGGTTTACCCCAAAGCAGCAGCTGAAAGGCTTAGAGATTGAATGAAATATTTAAAAGTCATACAGGGAAAGGCAACAAGAACTTGAGTTCAGAGCCTTCCGGGGATGATTAGCCTTGGGTAAAGACAGAGGATGTCATTAGGGACCCCAGGGCGCTTCAGCCTAGGAGTGTTAACAGAAAACAGATTAGCCATCATAAGAACTTAAAAAAAGCTTTAGGTTAGCTCAACCACTAAAAGGATTAAGGTGATTGGCATCTCACCAAGCTACTTGCCACAAGTTAATCTAACTCCTATGGGGAAAAAGAACATTCATGTAAGCCTCAAAATATCATATAAGTTTCCATCTACTATATAAGACACTCAGTAAAAAATAATCAGCATACTAAAAAGATCCAACCAAATAACAAGTGAGGGGAAAGAGAGAGTACGTCAAGACCCATGAGAAATCCAGTTATTGTATTTGTCCGATAGGCAACTCAAAATAACTGTGCTCAAAGGAATAAATAAGTTGATAAAATCCAGCAGAATTAAAAATGATGAGAACCAAGATAATGTAAATTCTAAAACTGAATTAAGAACTTTATAGATACATATGTAACAGATTATATAGAACTAAGGGGGGAAAAAATCAGTGAATGGAAGATGAGTGAGAAGAAAATGTTAAAACCCAAAAAAGGAGGAAAAAAAAAAAAGACAGAAAATGAAGACTATGTAGCATCTGTAGGATATGCACAATAAAAAGATTAACAGACATGTAATTAAAATCTCAGTAGGAGAATAGAAAGAAAAAGGGGCACAGGCAGTATCTGAAAAGATGGTTATCAAGAATTTTCAAAAACTGGGCGCCTGGGCGGCTCAGTGGGTTAAGCCTCTGCCTTCGGCTCGGGTCATGATCCCAGGGTCCTGGGATCGAGCCCCGCATCGGCTCTCTGCTTAGCAGGGAGCCTGCTTCTTCCTCTCTCTCTCTGCCTGCCTCTCTGCCTACTTGTGATCTCTGTCTGTCAAATAAATAAAATCTTTAAAAAGAAAAAAAAAAGAATTTTCAAAAATTGATCAAATACTGCAAGCTACTAATTTAAAAAAGGGCTGTGAGCCTTAAGAAGAACCAACACAAAGAAAACAACATAGCTAGGAACATTACAAGAAAATTGCTGAAGATCAAAGTCAAAGAGAAAGCCATAAAATGAGATCTATGATAAAAAGTATATAACCTACAAGGGGCCTAGATCTACCTACTAGATCCACTGTACTACCTGCAAAAGTATATTATCTGCAAGGCAATATGGACAGTAAGACTGAGCTGAGAGCTGACTTCTCAGCTGAAATAACAAAGTCAGAAGACAATGGAAAGATATCGTTTTTAAAATTTATTTAAATAAAATTAATTAACATATAGTGTATTATAAATTTCAGAGGTAGAGTTCAGGGATTCATCAGTTACATATAATACCCAGTGCTCATTACATCCAGTGCTCTCCTTAATGTCCGATCCTCAGTTACCCCATCCCCCTACCTACTCCCCTCCTATTTGTTTCCTATAGTTAGAGTCTCTTATGGCTTGTCTCCCTGTCTGATTTCATCTTATTTTATTTTTCTCTCTTTCCCCTGTGATCTTGTTTTATTTCTTAAATTCCACGTATGAGAAAAATCATATAATTGTCTTTCTCTGATTCATTGATTTTGTTTAGCGTAAGACCCTCTAGTTCCATCCCCATTGTTGCAAATATTAAGATTTCATTTTTGATGGCTGAGTAATATTCCAGTGTATAAATATATAACATCTTGTTCATCAACAGATGAATGGACAGGCAATGGAAAGATCCTTTCAAGGACCAGGAGGTGCTGGGGAAAAGCTACTAAACTATAATAAAGGTTGAAAAACGTGTTGGAGGGGGCCTGGGTGGCTCAGTTGGTCTGCTTCTCCCTCTGACCTTCCGCCTTCTCATGCTCTTTCTCTCAGATAAAATCTTTTTTTAAAAAAAAAGTATTGGAAATGTATTTCAATACAGTGACGAAATATGGATATTTTCACACAAATACAAACAGAAAGCACCCAGCAGACACTAAAGAAAATACTAAAGGGTGTCCCTTAAGAAGAAAAAGATTATACGAGCAGCCTGGCTATGAAAAAAGGAATAACAAGGAATGGGAATGATGAATATGCGAATAAATCCAACTGAATACTGACTATACAACATATAGGGAGATTGTATACAACAAACAATAATACTTGTGTTAACAATAATTGTGCTATTATGCCAAGAATATCTTGTGGACTGTTAAATATGTAGAAAATGACAATACATGAGAATATAAATTAGTATGTGAGCAAACGGCATTAAAGTATATTCTAGCTCTTGCATTGAGTTGGTAATAGTAAAAAACAGTAATTTATATCAGACTTATATTAGACTTCAATATCTCCAGGATGCATTCTATTAACTAGGGTAACTAATATTATAATCGTAAAAGAATGTACATCTAACCAGCTAATATACAGGAGAAATGGTAAAGTAAATAATACCAAATTCACCTAAAGGAATGTAAGAGAGGAAAAATATATCACAGAATAGGTAACTAGAAAATAAATAGTTTTAAACTAAATATATCAATAATAACATCTAATGTAATTGGACTAAATATTCAATTAAAAACAAAAAAAATCATGATGGATTTAAAAAAAAAGAGCAATCATATGCTGCTTATAAAAGACCCACCTTAAATAGCCGAATATACAAAGGTTGAAAGTCCAAATAGGATACATATACCATAAAAATATCCATCAAAGGTATTTGATACATCAAAGATCAGTCTCAAGGTAAACTGTATGCAAAAAGAGCCATTACAGATAAGATGGCTTTTCACGAGAAAAGAGTCAATCTATAAGGAAGAGAAATGTTTAAAAATTTGTATGCAGTTAATAAACAGCCTGGAAACATATAGAAGGAAACTGTCAGAAGTAAAGGAGATACACACAAATTCATAGTACAGAGATTTCAGCGCCTTTATCTCCGTAGCTAATACACCAGGCAAACAGGAATAAGCAGTAAAGAGACACAAGATAACAAAAAATGTGACTACAAATTTGATCTAGTTGACATTTATAGAACATTGCAACCAATAACTATATAATAACATCCTATCCAAGTATGCAATTGACCAAAATTAAACAAATAATGGGCCATATGTCATTTCAAAGCTTTGGAATTATACAGCATATTTTCTGACCCTAGTGGAATTAAGTTAGAAGTGACTAAAAATATCACTAGAAAATACCATGGGTTTGGAAAATAGACTATGCTTTTTTGATAACTCATAAGCAAAGAAGTAATTATGGGGGGATTAGGAAACAATTTACATAAAACAATAAATTACTGCATCTCAATACTTAAAGGTTTTATGTGGCTCAGTGGATTAAAGCCTCTGCCTTCAGCTCAGGTCATGATCCCAGGGTCCTGGGATGGAGCCCCATATCAGGCTCTCTGCTCGGCGGGGAGCCTGCTTCCTTTCCGCTCTCTCTGCCTGCCTCTCTGCCCACTTGTGATCTGTCAAATAATAAATAAAATCTTTAAAAAAAAAAAAAGCTGTGCTCAGAAAGAAATTTACAACCTTTAAAAATATATTAAAGGCTGAAAATCAATGATAAAACAATATCAAGAATTTTTAAAAGGGCATATTTAATGCAAAGAAAGTATTAAATGAAACAAAAAATAGTATGAATTAATATAACAGAAACAAACACACAACACAGGGATAACAGGGGCACCTGGGTGGCTCAATGGGTTAAGCCTCTGCCTTCTGCTCAGGTTATGATCTCAGGGTTCTGGGATCAAGCCCGGCATCGGGCTCTCTGCTTAGCAGGGAGCCTGCTCCCCGCCCCCACCTCTCTGCCTGTCTCTGCCCACTTGTGATCTCTCTTTCTCTCTCTCTCTGTCAAATAAATAAATAAAATCTTTTAAAAAAAATACAGGGATAACAAAAGGTAGTTCTTTGAAAACACTATTGTAACTGACAAACACTTAGCAGCATTAATCATAAAAAAAAAAGGAAAAAATATCATCAACAATAAAAGAAAATCCTGTAAACAGTAAAAAGATAAGAAGGGGCTATTTTGAACAGCTGTAAGTCAATTTAGACAAAATGGACAAATTCCTAGAAAAATTTAAGCTAACCAAAATGACCCCCCAAACATAAAAATATGAATAAACTTACGACTTGAATTGTCTCTCTCTCCCCTTCCTCTCAACCCTCTCTTATTTCCTTTTTTTTTTTAAAGATTTTCTTTATTTATTTGACAGACAGAGATCACAAGTAGGCAGAGAGACAGGCAGAGAGAGAGGAGGAAGCAGGCTCCCTGCGGAGCAGAGAGCCCAATGTGGGGCTCGATCTCTGGACCCTGGGATCATGACCCGAGCCAAAAGCAGAGGCTTTAACCCACTGAGCCACCCAGGCGCCCCCCTTATTTCCTGTTTTTAATGTCTTTGCTTCATTCTCTCCAACTGCAGATGTATTCCTTATAAGGGAGGGAGGGAGAAGAGGGGCCAGGAGACTTTAGGCTTACATCATCTCGGCCAGTGAGGCTCCCAAAATGAGGGAAATTGTCTCTTCTGGCATCAGAATATAACACCCTAGGGAGACAGGTGTTAAAGCTACACATGTCACATCCCAGTCCTAGAGCTGGGGTGAGGAGTGGGGCGGGGATAATTAGCAACCTCACAAGAACCAAACAGAATGACAGATGGCTAGTTCCCCAATAGAAAACAGTATTGTTTCCAGAAGAAATGCAAGAGGAGGCTGAGAATGAAAACAACAGCAGGTATCTATTCTATTTCTCATAATGATTCCCAGTCCTCACGCAGTAACAATATACAGTGCTTTGCTGTTTTTCACTGATATTAGTCCGAGTCAGAATTGGGTTCTGAACCTCAATGGAGGAAAACCACTGCCATCACACAGAACAGGACAGAATTCAAGCTCTTTTTTTTTTTTTCTTCAAGCTCTCCTTTTTTTTTTTTTTTCTTCAAGCTCTTCTTTTTTTTTTTCTTTATCCATTCCTCTGTCAATGGACATCTGGGCTCTTTCCATATTTTGACTGTTGTGGACATTGCTGCTATAAACACTGGGGTGCATGTACCCATTTGAATCAGTATTACTCAGCCATCAAAAAGAATGCAATCTTGCCATTCGCAACAAAGTGGGTGGAACTATGGTGTATTAGAAAATACATCAGAGAGAGACAAATACCATACGATTTCATTCCCATGTGGAATTTAAGAAACAAAACGGATGAGAGGGAGGGAAAAATAAAATAAGATAAAAACAGAGAAGGAGGCAAACCATAAGAGACTCTTAACTCTAGGAAACAAACTGAGGGTTGCTGGAAGGGAGGTGGGTGGGCGGATGGGGTGACTGGGTGATGGGCGTTAAGGAGGGCACTTGAAGTAATGAGCACTGTGTGTTGTGTGCAACTGATGAATCATTACATCAATGAAACTAATAATACACTACATATTAATCAAATTGAATTTAAATTTAAAATGTTTTTAAAGGAAAAAAAAGAATTCGAGCTCTTGCTGTAAGACCTTAGGTGGGTCACGTAGCATTCAGTTCTTTCATTTTCAAAAGGTGGGTACCTCTTTGTTTGTATGAAGAGTAAATATAATTATATGACGTAAAAATCTTTAACATGGGTATTAAATGCTATATTTTCTTAAAGATTTTATTTGTTTATTTGATAGCGAGAGAGAGAACACAAGCTGGGGGAGAGGGAGAGGGAGAAGCAGGCTCTCTGCTGAGCAAGGAGCCCGATGTGGGGCTCAATCCTAGAACCCTGTGATCATGACCTGAGCCAAAGGCAGATGCTTAACGACTGAGCCACCCAGGCACCCCTAGATGAGTTTTATTAAGATTATTAGTAACAACTTCAAACTGGCTGAAATTGATCTCAGGTACAGATAAATTATACCCCTAATCTATAATAAACAGTCGCAAGAGATTATTTGAAAAAGGTTATTATTGAAAATAATAAAACTGAGGTTCATATTAATGCAACACTCAAATATTACCTTGCCTCTTCCATAAAATGTTCTTTCAGTCTCCTTCCCATGATTAAGAAAAATTTCTTATTGATGCATAGGAGCAGAAAAATAGATACACCTTAAATGTAAATGTAAAGTTCACTGGGTTTTCACAAACTACACACAGCTGTGCAACTAATATCCAGATCAAATTCTTCCCATGACTTGATCATTTGGAAGATCTTTCAGAATGACAAACTCAGGTTGAAGTTAAGCGACCCGTATTCTAATGACTCTAATAAAAATGCACTGTTTGACTTCAGTCCTTCCTTACATCCTTTTTGTGATCATTTTCCTCATCTGCACACTAAGAGCAACAAGACTCCAGTTGTGTCATAGCACAGTTCTAGGACTACACACAGGTGACGGAGTGCCTCTTCCTAAGTCTCCCTCTCCTTTGGTTTCCATGACACTGACCCCACTTGAACTTTATTCAATCACCCACCCTTTATTTGAACTTTATTTAATCATTGTGTAGTTTCTGCCCATTCTTTGGATGCAGGCACTCTCCAAGATTCCAGCCTGATCTCAACATTCCCTACCTCACACATTCTCATTCAGTTCTCTTTCAATTTCATCTGATCATTTTAACTCTATGACTCTCAAGTGTAAATACAAACCCTGACTTTTCTCCCCAACTCCAGTCCAAGATTTTCAACTGCCTGTTGGGTATCTCCATTTCAAGTCCTGCTGGTAAATCAAACTTGACCTATCGAAAAGAAGAATTCGTCTTTCCTCCCGAACCTTCTCCCTCTTTCAAATTCTCTACTTTAATTACCATTTTGTGACCCATGTAAGACACCTTGAAATGACCAACTTTCTGTGGGCTCATTTGCCAAGTCTTGTTCTTCCTACCACCATGTCATTTGAAATGAAATGCCTCTATCCATCCCTTCCTCCCCCACTTCTCTAAACCAGTTGTCCCTCCCTGCCCACACTATTCCAAACGTTCCCTGACTGGTCTGCTAGTCGTCAATGTCATTGCTGCATTCCATCTCCCATTCTCTAACCACCTTATTTTCTTCACACAGGTCAGACCATGGCAGTCCTCTGCTTCAGCCACGTTACAGGCAGAATAAGGACCAAATGCCTTCGCCCGACAGCTGGCCTCCTTTCCATGAAATAGCTTCATACCATTTGCATTTGATCCTGTGGTATCTCCTGCACTTTAATAACGCCATGCTTTTGTCACTAATGTTCTGCCTCTACTCATTAAGACAGTATGTATCCTTCAAAGCAAGGCAAGTATAATCCTCACAGAAGAAATCACTCCATTTTCAAAACCCAGAGCTTTAAAAAAATACGTACATTAGAACTTCAAATGTGTTACAGCTTTGTGTATACTTTGTGCTAGCCATTCTAACAGGTACTTCATATACTATAATTCATTTAATCCCCGTAGCAACCCTGTGATAAACATGGGCTCATTCAGTCTCAATGATTCACCCCCAGATCTTACTGGGGCAGACATACACAGGAGCCAGAGCCAAAATTCTGAACTCTGTGACTCCAAACTCCATTTTCTTTATACTCTACAGAATAATTTCTACAAGTAGTTGTCTATATACATCTCTCCTTGAGAAGAATGTAAGTTCTCAGATGGCTGAAGAATGTGAAATATTTGGTTTAATCCTGTCCTTCAACTCGGCAAACACACACACACACACACACACACACACCTTAGTTGGGTTTCTCCCATGACAATCTGACTCAGTGAATGTTGAGCAAATGAATGAACACATTATCAGGAGCCACTCACAAAAATCTACTCAGTTTTGATGATAGATACCAATGATAAAAGAGCTCTATCTGGTCATGGCTCTGTGGAACTCACAAAGAGAACAAATAAAGTAAAATAACATCAGTTGGCATAGTTATTAGTCTAGAAGTAGCTCATGTATAAGGCAAACATAATTTTAATGTTTTCCCTTTCCCTAATAAGAAAACAGGTCTCTCTTTAGAATAATAAAGATAAGTAATTTGAGCCATAGCACCAAAATATAAGGAATCGAGCAAAGAGAGGTGTCTATCCTGAAATGCTTTGTTCTAAACACTCACCACGTACTCTTACTGCCTTTTATCTGTGTATTTTTCTCATTCAAACCCAAGCCATGTTTTCATTCTGTAATATTTTCCTCCTTCTAGAAGGCATCTGTAGTTTTAACCATTGTGACCATCTACATGGACCTTAGTGCCTGCTTCTTTTCAAGCTGGGTTCTCCAGTGTTCCCTTGATTACACAAGCACTGACTGTCCCAAATAATATCCTTTCATCAAATTTCTTTCTGCATAAACCAATCAAAGTGATATTCTGTAGCTTGAAATCGGGAATTCTACCTGATACCATCCCAATCTTCTGACTGACATACACAGGGCAATCACCCAACTAGTGGGCTAAATCCTATAGCTCTATTTTTTTTTTTCCTGTTAAAATATAATAAATTCCAAAAAAAAAAAAAAATTCCTTCTCTCCTTCATTCATTCATTCATGGAGGGTATATTTCTAAATAATGAAGATACAGTAGTGGCAGGATAAAACTAGTCCTAACTCATGGAAATTACAACTCCTTGGATAGCTCTGCTGTTGGCAACCAAAGGATGTAGCACATATAGTCCACATGAAGTTCTGTTAATTGGAAACAGAACTGAACTTCCTAAAGGGTCAAGCCTAAAAGGAGCTACTGTTACCCTTTTAAACAACCAACGATCTCAACATATAGACTAAATGTGTGTGTATATATATGTGTGTGTACATATATGTGTGTATATAAATGTGTGTATATAAGTCTGTGTGTATATAAATGTGTGTATACATTTGTATATATGGAGCAAACACACATATATACACATATACACATATATGATACTTATGAGTATACATGTTAATGGGGAAGTTTGGAAGACAAGAGTTCAAGACAAACTTTAGAGGGAGGGCAATGAATCTGAGATGGTAAGAATTTGGATATCTGTGGAGGGGAAGGGATGGAGCCCCACAGGAGAAATACTCTTAGAACAACTCAAGGATGGGGCCTTAAGAATCAGAGTCAACACACAATGAAAAAAAGTAATTGGTGAAACGAAATGGATCCCAGAAAAAGACAAAGGTGGAGAACAAGAAGGCCAAAGGGTTATGTTTGTCTTCCAAGCTCTGGTATATTTGTTTGGTTTGTTTTTTCTGGAATATTCCTTCTTTCTGATAGGCCATAGTGTTGGGTTGGGGTGGGTGAGACGTGATGAGCAAGTTCTTGAAATATATAGCGTATATCACCAATCTGAGGTGGGTACAGTATGATCTTCTTTGTGAATAAAGGAGAAATTCATCTAGCAAAATTTCAAATAAAAGTAACTATAACATTCTTTTTCTTCCTACTTGAAAAGTGCATTAATTGTGGTGTCTGCCAATTTAGAATAGAAATGTTTAAAAACAAAAGAATCCAATTTAGAGAACTCTCTTTAAAAGTCAGTTAGATTTATCAACAGAAGAGAAGAGACTATTGTCTCAATTGTCTTTTTGTTGTTTTTTCTTCTTCCTATCCTCTAGAAAAAAAAAAAAAAAGAATGAGTATGTTAATGGAAATGTTAATGGTAGAAATCTCTGGAGTTTTCACTAATGTTTTAAATTGGCTTTTTATAGAGCAACAATTACATGAGCTATAAAAAGAGATAATATACTGTATGGTTAATGAAATACTGTATGAGGGCTTTAAAATGTCTTACAGTAAAAATTCGTATTTGAACATCTTGCTATCAGAAATAATTGAGTTTAAAACAATATCTACATTAATAATATAGACATATAGGTACACAAAAGTAAAACTGTTTAAAACAGATGCATCTCTTTTTATCTGTGATCATGAAATTCAAGAATCAATAGTGGATTCATTCCAGTCCCTTAAATTCACTTTAGTCATTATTTTTGAGTATTTTTGCTAGTTCATGAACTAATGAGCTAATGGAGAAAAAATAATTAGTATTATAGAATCTCCTATCTTGAATATTTTTCGGACCCTAACTTCCAGGAAACTCCTTAGAAAAGCACCGTAAGGCCCACCAGCAATCTGAGGTAAAGAATCTTGATAATTCAGTCTGGATGGGACAGTGGAGGCGGGATCAAGACAGCTAACTTCCTACAGCTTCAAGCTGGATGCTCAAGTTGAAAATCCAGACAGTAATTTTACATTTACATTCCCGTGTCTAATTCATTGGCAAATTCAGTTGACTCTACACCCTCCAAAATATACCTTTCTTTCCATTCTCCCAACAGCCCTGGTCTACCCACCATTACTCAGGCATGAACTGATACGCCAGTTTCTTCATTGTCTTCTGCTGCCACTATTCCCCGGCTGCAATCTGTTTTCCACATGAGCCAAGAACGAACCTTTAAAACATCCAATTGCTCATTCAGTGAATATATATCAAGCATCTACCTATCCAGGCACTGGGAAAGGAGACAGACAAGGTCAGTATCTTTATGCAGCCCCACACCCTGCTGGAGGAGACAGAGAACAAGCCAGAAATCTCGGGCTGTGATAAGTGCTGGGAATGAAATTGAAAAAGTAATAGCCAAAAGAGTCGTGATAAACTCATTCAAAAGGTTCATTAGCTGAACCCACCAAAATGATCCAGTGAGGTGTTCAAGCAAAAGTGTTTTACGATTTTATATCTTATTCTGCTCTCTCTCCAACACAAACAGAAGCAGTTAGTTGCCCATAAACCACACTCAAGTGGGAGAGTCACTGAATTGCCACCACCGGGAAAAATCACGGCTCAACGCTCAAGATCAGAATACAGACTGATGCTTTTCTTTAACGTTTTGAGCAGGACCTGTCTTATCTTTGCCTTTTGCTTTCTCTGTAAAATAAAAAAAAAAAAAGTGAGACTTCTGCATGTTGCTGAGGACATAACCCTTCTGGTTTGGCCCTTGCCCCACACGACACATCTCTTGCCCATGCCTGCGCCAGCCCTGGCCATCGGAATGGGATTGCTACAACAGCATCGGTGACGTCCACGGACGAGGGGGCACTTGTGGAGCACACCAGGAGCCTGTTGGACAGGGCGATGTCCAGGAAGATGGACAAAGGGCACAGACTCTGTCTGCCATGCTGTGTGTGTGTGTGTTTCCTGACAGATTGAATTTCCTTCCAACACCTGTCTCAGATTTGCCGCCTCGGTGACAATAGGCACCTCAACGAGCTGGTCTAATTATAATCCTCAGCCCTTCCCAGTTGGCCCCGTCCCTGTGCGGTCTGCTCTGCCACAACCAAGAGGAACACTGCCCGTGGAGAGTATACTGTACGCTCCCTATTCCACCCATCTGTCCCTCCCCGGCCCCGTGTCAAAATCAGAAACAAGACCCTGAAAATCTTTACGAAACTGCAATATACTTGTTCTTTCCCAATCAGCCTCTGGGATCTGGCAAAGGGAGGAAACCTTGAGAGACTTAAAAACATAATTAACAGAGGGATCTTCAGGAGGAGTAAGGGAAACCATGATTGTTTTAATAACCCCATTGTCAGGCTCCAAAAGGACTTGCTGTAGAAGTCACGGAGCCTCTGCCGGAAACCTGTGACCCGTCAGGCGGGATGCGAGCTCCCCTGAAGACAGAGACTCTGCCCTCTGCCAGCACCGGGTCCCTGAGTGCAGAACCCACTTCCTTCAGAACACGGCTTGGAGGATAATGAATTCCGGTGGCTCGTTCCTGGTTGAGCACCTATCCCCGAAGAAAACTAATTATTAAATCAGCGTCAGCCTGTAGCGATGTCTCTCGTGGCCCGCTGCCGGGTGCTGTGTGAGCCACTGTCCGGTCTGACACTTTCAGCAGTGACTTGACATCCTCGGGGCACACAGATGATACACTTATCATCCGCGAAGTAACATGCAGCCTAGAGGAAAACAGCTTGAACGGGGTAAGAGCCTCTTGATCCAGATAAGAGGCCATAATGGAATTTTAACATGATGGTATTTAATAAACCCAAAATTTATCTTAAAGGTAAAAACAAAAGCCCTACAAGACTAAACGGGGGGAGCATGACTGAACATCAGTACAATTAAGACTTGGAGTTGTCCCAACATGGACGGGACTGGAGGAGATTATGCTGAGTGAAAGACATCAAGCAGAGAGAGTCGATTATCATATGGTTTCACTTACTTGTGGAACATAAGGAATAACATGGAGGACATGGGGAGAAGGAAAGGAAAGTGAATTGGGGGGAATTAGAGGGGGAGATGAAGCATGAGAGACTGAGGACTCCGAGGAACAAACTGAGGGTTTTGGAGGGGGTAGGAGTAAGGGGATGGGTGAGCCTGGTGGTGGGGATTAAGGAAGGCACGTATTGCATGGAGCACTGGGTGCGGTGCATAAATAGTGAATTCTGGAACACTGAAAAGAAATAAAATTTTTTAAAAAAACTTAGGAGTTGTAACAGACCACTGATAACAGTAATAATAGCAACCATGATAGTAAGAGAAGCTAATATTTACTGAGGGTTTACCATGTACCAGGCACCGTTCTAATCATTAAAAAATGTATTATTAACTCATTCAATCTGTACAATACCCTTGAAGTAAATAATTGGCAACCTCAGTCTATAGGTGAGGAAACTAAGGCACAAAAACATAAAGTGACTGAAAATTAATCCATAACATCATGTGATTGCCAAACACATTTGCTATCTTGGGTGTTGCTAAAGAACAGGACCCAGAGCAAGAGATTAATGACACGGGACTGCACTTAAATTCCTGGATTCTGTTACGGGTTATGAGAGCAGCTATTTTGAAAGAGAAAAAAAAAAAAAAAGAATGGCCAAGAGTGGTGAACAGAAAGAGGAGAGGAACACGAGAGCTTGTGGCGGTCCTCCAACCCAAGGGGTGCCCTAGACTTGGCTCGAGCTATTTCGGAGGTCAGCCTTGGGAATCACATCTCTGTTTCCCGAATTACAAAGAACAAGGATGAGATGCGAAAGAGAATAAATAGTTGCTCAACAGAAAGCTGTCCAGTGGGACCGCTGTGTAAGATGAGAATCACACCTCACTGACAATGTACAAGGCGTAGACAGCAGAGGACATGGGACCAAGTGACCGCCAAGGATCGTTACTCTGTGATCCTAAAGCAATCAACTGTAGACACTATTTTGGTAGCACATCAAAATAAGTAAATTCCGGGCTAAAGGTAAATTACGGTAACCAAACTAAAAGTCCTCAGAGAAAGCCTCTACCTGAACCTCTAAGTGTTTCAATTAAATTCAATGTTTATTGACTTTTATATGCCTGACTACCCAGAAGCAGGGATCGTGCCTTATTTATAAGCTTACAGCTTATTTTCGCCTGAATAGAAATAGCTATGCCAAAAGAGCTATCACCTATTGTTTTGAAACAAGCTACAGATATTTCAAGAGTACACAGACATTAAGCCAAAGTATAACCATCCGAATCTGAATTTGGCCACAGATTACCTTAACTTTATTTGCTTTCAACAATTTCTAAAGCCATTTTGCATTTGTTCTAAGTTGCTGTTTATTTTCTTGTATAATCTGATTTGACTGATTTCGCCTTTCTGAAGTTCAGTTCAGGTATATTTTTTGTCTGAATTTAGCTTTTTGTTTTTGTTGGCTTGTTGTTTGTTGTTAGTTCCCTTACTATTGTCATTTTCCCCTAAATTCGGGTTTTGTCATTTTCCTTCCATTTCTGTCAACCTCACTATAGCCCCATTTTGAATATGGTTCACCTCAGTTCACCCCTTCCTGGGAGTGAACAAACACCAAATTGTTTGTTCAACTTGGTTCAAAAAATCACAATCACTCTTAGAATATTTTTCAACTCTTCAAATATCTTCAACTATCATCTCTTCACTTCTGGACAGAGAGGTTAAATAACTTGCCAGAGGTAACACGATTAGAAAGTGACGGAGCTAGAATTTAAACTTGCAACCCTGTATATTAAGTCACGAGGCTACCATGAGCCAGCATGAACTAAAAGATGGCGTAGTATAGAATCAAGCAAAAAAATAGCTTAAAAATTATTTGGGAATCAGGCCGTCTCATTCTTGAAACCGCAACAATTTAGCAGTTCCTGAACTTCAAATTAAAGACCCCATCACTTTAGCTCAATAGCAAGAAACACAAAGCACTGGGGACCAAACCCATTCACAGGTAGTTCTCCTCTATACTCGACCAGAGAAGAAATCAGAAAAGACTCTGCTGGAGCACCTGGGTAGCTCAGTCGGTTAAGTGCCTGACTTCAGCTCAGGTCATGATCTCAGGGTCCTGGGATGGAGCCCACATCGGGCTCCCTGCGCAGCGGGAAGTCTGCTTCTCCTTTCCCCCGCTCTTGTGCTATCACTCTTTCTCTCCTTTGAAAGAAAGAAAGAAAGAAAGAAGAAGACAGTGAGGGAGAGAGGGAGGGAGGGAGGAAGGACGGACAGATGGACTGACAAGACCTGCAGCCAAGGCTTTTCCACCATATGGTTGGTAGTCATGCAAGTTTGCTGAATAGAGGCTAAGCTCTTAGCTGCTGTACCAGTCCTATTTATGCAAAGCAGTCAAATCAATCTTCCATGTGAAATTGTATCTAGAATAGTTTGAACTTTCCAAATGAAAGTATTATTATGTCCCACCAAAATTCAGTGCAGGGAGGTAATGTAATGGGGTATGACAATGTCATAGAAGGAAATGTGAACCACGAGTTAAAAAAAAAAAAATCACACTTCTCTCTCATTGCCTCAGTTTCTTAATCCAGAAAACAACTTCATTGTTCACAGGATTCTAAGAATTCAATATAATTGTGTTAGGTGAAAAGCATTCTGTGTACAGTAAAGAGTTATTAAAAAAAAAATCAACATCACTAAAGAACTCCTAGAAGATAAGGTAGGAGAAAATCTAGATGATCTTTGCTCTGGCGATGACATTTGAGATACAACACAATCCATGAACAAACGAATTAATAAGCTGGATGTCATTAAAATTAAAATTTTCTACTCTGCAAAAATTAACGTCAAGAAAATGAGAAAGAAGACAAGCCCTACACAGAGAGAAAATATTTGCAAAAGAAACATCTGATAAAAGATTACTTTCAAAATATACAAAGAACTTTTAAAATTTAACAACAAGAAAACAACCCAATTAAAAAAAAAATGGGCCAAAGACCTGAACAAACATCTCACCAAAGAAGACATGCAAACGGCAAATAATCATGAGAAGATGCCCCCCAATAAATGTCATCAGGGAAATGCAAAATGAAACAAGATACCACTACACACCTATTAGAATGACCAAAATCCAGAAAACTGACACCAAATGTGGATAAGGATGTGAAGCCACAGGAACTCTCATTCATTGTTGGTAGGAATGCAAACTGGTAACGGCCTCTTTGGAAGAGTCTGGTCATTTTTTTTATAAAATTAAGCACACTCTTCCAAAACAATCCAGTAGTCATGCTCCTTGTTACTATCCAAAGGAATTAAAAACTCACGCCCGTACAAAAACCTGCATGCTGAGTCTGTAAAGCAGCGCTATTCATAATTGCCAGAACGTGAAAGCAACGAGATGCCCTTCGGCAAGTGAATGGATAGGTAAACGGTGGTCCTTCCAGAAAATGGGATATTATTCAGTGATGAAAAGAAAAGATCCATCAAGTCATGAAAAGACACGGAAGAAACGTAAGTGCACATTATTAAGGGAAAGAAGCTGGTCTGAAAAGACTCCATGTGGTATGATCACACTTCCATGACATTCTGGGAAAGGCAAAACTATGGGGACAGTAAAAAGGTCAGTGGTTGCCAGGGACGAAGAGGAGGGAAGGAAGAAATCTGGGCAGCACGGAGAATTTTCAGGCCAGTGAAACACTCTGCATGATACCATAATGATGGGTGTATATCACGATACATTTGTTTAAATCCAAAAATACACAACACCAAAAGCAAACCCTGATGTAAACAATGGACTTGGAGGGACAACAACTGTCAGTGTAGTGTCATCGGCTGTAACACATGCACCACTCTGGGGGGACTGTTGATAATGGGGATGGCCGTGCATGTGTGGGGGAGGGGGTATGTGACCTATCGCTGTACCTCCCACTCCATTTCACGATGCGTCTAAAGCCGCCCTAAAAACTTAAGTCTCTTGTCAAAGTAGTATCATGACCAGCCGTTAACTCAGTCGATAATGATTATGGTTAACCGTGACTGCCACTTCTCGAACATGCCCGGTAACAAATTTGCACTACGAGGAGGCAGGTGTATACAATGATGACTTATTAATATTCCAACAGCAAACCTGTAATACTTGCTTATGTGTCCCTTGGGGAAACCTGTATCACTCCTAAGTGTTCATAGCCAAGTCCCAGAGAGCACAGATGGCTTCCTGGCCGCTGACCCACTGAGTCACACAGGTCACGCAGGTCTCAACACAAGGGCCCTGTGTTTGGATAACGCTCCGCCATCTCTGTCTTGAAATTCCCATAAGTATTTGAACCAGGGGCCTTGCATCGTCATTCAGCACAAGCCCTGCACATCACCGAAGTGGGACGACCGCGGAACCCGAGGCGACCAGGGAAGGAGTTCGAGGAAAAGGCAGGCTCAGGGCAGGAAGCCTCCTGGTTATCCGTGGGGGAAGGGGAGCTCACTTGGGGCTGACGGCAGCCCTGAGTCTACATCACAGGGACATCAGAAATCGTCCGTAACACCCCTCTCATTCCATTTGAAGATATCAAAGCCTCCTTCCAGAGCAGGAGCCCCTCGCCCACATTCCCCAGCTCCTCCGTGGTGTGTCGCCTACGTTCCGGCTAATGAATGACCCGCCCTGAAACAGGCAGATGTGGCTGCAGGACTGGCCTTGGGTCCCAGGTCACGGGTGTCCCTCGTAATCAACACTCTGGGGATCTCTCTGTTCGGTGGGTCACAGCGACCACGTACTTGGTAACTTGCCTTTTGGCAAAGTCCCTAAAACCAGTCACTGAGAAAATGGGCTGATCCTTATATTAACTGTGTGTTAACTGGGTTTTGTTCTCCTATTTATCTGCAAGTACTAGCAGCCTGCAGGTGAAATGCCTGAGAACACGCTTTGCACAAATGCTGTGGGCTCCGCGTGGACGCTGCTTACTTGGAGCACGCTTGGGCTGCTGCGTTATTTATCCATTGAAATGTTTCCGAAGGACAAGGACTCGCTGATAATCTTGTTTAGAAGCATGAGCGCAGGCTTTGGACACGGAGCCCTCATTACCAGCCATCGGTCTCACCTGCGTGGCTAAACGCTGAACTGCCTTCTGTTCTAATCCTTCTCCATGTTCATCACCTACAGATCGGAGCGAATCCCAAGTTCAGGTCAAGTTATCTGATTTAGGCTGTTGCCACTCATGTGAGATTAAACCACCAAAGGCAGAAGGTGACAGCCAGCCCCAGGAATGGAAATGGGAAAATTTAATTGAAGTCTGTGTAAGAGCCGGTCAATATCCACCCCCTCCAGTCCCACTCAGCATCGCGGCTGAAAACGCTGGTATTTCCTCTTCGTACTCCTCTGCTAGTTGCTGCCACGGTGATTAGCACATGCGTTCTTAACCCACTCAGTTACCTGGAATCAATATTACATCCCTTGAAACTTAACGTAAGGACCTGTCAACAGGGTAATTCCATTTACAGACCTCTCAGTCATTTAAAGTACACTTGCCCATGTTATAAACTCCACAATACAGTGTCGTTAATTTAGCTATTGACATTGGTTGACTTTAAGTCATTTTAAAAAGAAACTAAAATAGTCTTTTATTTAGGTACGTATCAACCATGCCCTTTGCTTTTCTTTCTTTTTATTTTATTTATTTTTTTTTTTTTGCTGTAGATGCATCTGGTATCACTTCCTTTCAAGCTTGAAAAGTCACTTTTAGTGTATGGCAGACCTGCCAGAAACAAATTGTTTTATTTATCTGAAAATGTCTTCGTTGTGTCTTAATTTTTACAATTTTTACAAATATGATCTTATTCAATATAGAATTCCAGGTTCACAAGTTATTTTTTTTTTCCCAGCACTTGAAAGTTATCATTCCATTTCTTTCTGGTCTCTGTTTCCAACGATATGTCAGGGATCTTAAAAGGTTCTTATCATTTTTATCCAGTCATGTTTCTTTTTCCTTTGGCTGACTTCAACATTTTCTTTTTACCTTGGGATTTGAGGAGATGTACCTAGGTATGGTTTTCGTTTTATCCCTGACAGAGATTTTTTGGACTAGTGGTTCACTATTTTAGACCAAATGTGGAAAAATTTTAGCCAAAGTTTATTCACCAATTTTTTTCTCCATTTCTCTCTTCTTTCTGTCTGAGACTATAATTAAAAGTGTTAGACCATTTGATACGGTCCTTCAGATCACTGTGAATTTTTTTTTAATTTTTGTGCCTCATTTTAGATGATTTTGATTGCTTTGTCACCACATACATTGCTTCTTCTGTCTAGTCTATTAATCTCATCCCATATTTTTTTAATTTCAGTTTTCATATTTTTTAGTTCTTGGATTTCTATTTGATTTGCTGTTATGTTTTATTTGTTGTTTTTTCCTCAAATTCCCCATTTTTTCTGATTACATCTATCTTTTCTGGTAGACTCTTTACATATTTATGATAAAGTACTTGTCTGCTAATTGTAGTATCAGTACGATTTGTGGGTCTGTTTCTATGAAAGTATTTTTTTTCTTGACAAGGTCTAGTAATTTTTGATTGTAAACTGAAATTGGTAATGTTTCATTTAATATTTTAGAATCTGGTGTCTTCCTCTGAAGAGTGCTGAGTGTTGTACTAGCAGGCAGTTAAATTACTGATGACTCACTTTCACCAAGCTGGAATTTTATTCTATATTTCATGAGGACACACCTATTTTAGGTATACCGGAGTCTTCTTCGGGCAAATAGCTCAGCCTGGATACATAGTATTTATCCCTAAGGGCAGACCTTACAGGTTTTTCATGGAAGTTGAAACAAGTTCATCAACATTCTCTGACTTGACAGGATTCAAAATTCAAACTCTGCCAGCAGGAGGAATCAACTAAAATCCTTACTAAGCTCTTTCTGCTTCCAGCTGGTGTTTTTTCCCTGGGCTTTCCAGAGACTTTCCCAGGACATGTGCAGTTCAGGGGTCAAGCAAGGATTTGGGGAGAGTTTAAATCATATTTTGCAGCTCCTCCTTCTCTCTCTCTCACTCTTTGCTGATATTTCTTTCTTCAGCTTCCAGCCATTCTGGCCTTTCTAAACTCTTTTTTATTTATGACTCTTCAGGCTGTTAGGACTTTAGCTTTCTGCCTCAGTTCAGGATTTGGAAAGGGTTCCTGAGGGGAAAGACTTACAAATGTGATTTGACCAATGCAGTTCCCTTTTTTTAAGAGTTGGATGCCCTCAGTGTCTGTTTGCTTTTAATTATTTTCCAGTGACGAGAATTTAAAAAAAAAAAAAAAAAGTTTCCCAGACTTGATAGTTGTAATCACAAGGGTTAGTTTTATACGAGCTTACTGCCATTACCAAGACCAAAGTGTCTCCTCTGTTGAATTTTAACTGTGTGTCATGTTATGTTAAACAAAATGATTTTTAAATAAATAAAAATAAGGCCACATGCCTCTTTCTACAAATAATAATAACATTTACTCAGTGCCCCATTTCTTTTATCAATTTTTAATGTATGCTAACTTATCTAATTCTCAAGACATCCCTATGAGGTACATTCTATCACCATAAGTTTACAAATAAGGAAACTAAGGCCCAGAAATTTTAGGTGACTTGTGTATTCATAAAGCTAATTACAGAGCTACATAAGGATGCATGATTTCAGTACCAGCCTCCTCCCTTCCCCAAGTAAGAAAATGGAGATGGCTTTGCATTTCTGTTGAGTGAACTGCCTCTCAGATTGGACTGTAAACTCCTCTGTGGGAATACCTTAACTATACCTTCTATTCACCAGGGAACATGAGTACGATCCTAACCACTGTTATATCTTCCATATCAGTCAGTTACTCTCCAATGCCTGAGCCTTTGATCTCTCATATGAGTGAGGAAGATAATGCTCTTCTAAAACCCTAATGAAAGCACCTGCCAAAAACTGGTATTATTAAAATCCCTCAGCTTTCAGCTCATCTACTTGCAAGAATAGATTGCAATATAATTTACAAATTTATAAATGAAGTAAAGCTAACAGAAGGAAAATGAAATTCATAAAATAACTGAACTTCACTTTTCCAAAGGACTTCAAGGAAAAGCATCAACGTTCACACATATTATAGACATAAGAATGTTGAACAGAGTATTAGCGAATTTTACCAACTAAAACTGGTAATGCCCCACATCATCTGAAGACTGGGGATCTCGTGGAACTTCAAAGACACATGACCAGCTTAATTCTGAAGACTGAAATCCTGTCAACACCAAACCTATCTGTGATGAGAGAGATGCAGTCTTCTGGGGCAAGGTCCACTCTGCTAAGGGAGCATGGTGGGTAGGCTATTTTTGCTGACAAGGGAGGATTCTCCTTTCCCCAGTAACATATCGTTTCCTCTGTGGAACTTCTCCTCTGCTCTCCATCTATGCTTTTGGACGTGTCCACCCCAAACCTTGCTCCAGCCACATAATCCAGATCTGAGCAATTGGCTTCCTGATCAATGTACCTGATTTAGGAATGCGCTTGAGGCCCAAATAGATCGAAAGAGATACAATCCTGGGAATCTAAACAGAACAATTGGTAAGAGGAAGTTTTCTTTCACTGAGATAGAAGGTAGAATGTAAACTCAGAAACAGTGGTGGCCATCCTGCCACCTCGTGGACAGAGTCTGCCTGAAAATGAAAATCAGTGCTTACAAACGTAGAAGGACAGAGTCCTGACAACTTTGTTTAAACCCGAATCCTACAGCTTCGGGAGATATACCTGAACTTTCAGTTATCTGAACCTTCCAGTTGTCCTTGAGACATTTCCAGCTGAGCTGGTGTTATAAACAATTTGTGCTTCTCCCCTCCTGCCACAAATTCATAGCTGAAGCTGTAACCCCAATGTGTCTGTATTTGGAAATGAGGCCTCTGAGGAGGTAATTAAAGTTAAATGAGATCACAGTTTGGGACCCTGATCCAACAAAATTGGCGTCCTTATAAGAAAAGATATCAGAAAGCGCTCTCCCCTCCCCACCCATGCCCATGAGAATGCACCAAGGAGAGGCCATGTGATGACAGGGTAAGAAGACAGCTGTCTACAAGCCAGGAAGGGAGACCTTATCATTGGATTTCCTGGGACCTTGACCACAGACTTCTAGCATTCAGAACTGTGAGAAAATAAATGTTGTTTGAGCCCTCCATTCTACGGTATCTTGTTATGGCAACTTGAGTAGACTAACACAGTTGGAGTTACATAAAACTGTGGGTCCCTATGTAATACAGGAAGTAAGTCTCTAAAGGCGGATCTGTACTGCAACCCTGTCATGCCAATTCATTCCACTGATAAAACTTCTCTTCAATTAAAACCCAAATGATTTCAAAGAACCCATATTGGGACCAGCGAGAGACCCCGCTGAGACTGAAAATCTACACTGGGCCAACAAAATCCTCTTAAATGACATTTCTAAATTTTTCTTTTACTTTTCCAAGTAGCTCACGTGCAAAAATCAAGGTTCCAATTAAACTTAAAGGGCTTTCCAATCACATGATTGACACCAATTATTCATTTAACTACATATGCGTTAAGCCTGGGCTAATTACATTCCCCTCACACCAGAGCCATTTCAGAACAGGCCACTCACAATTATTTCAACTTGACACAAGAGGGTAACATGGAAAATGGTAATAAAGAATTCTCTACTGCAGGATAAACAGTCAAATGGACTTCTATTGATTCTGCAAGTTCCAAAATGCAAAAGAGCAAAGCTAACCATTTAGCGGATGTATTCCTTTCTGTCTTTTGCGACCTTAATAAAAAGATTCATATGAGAATTAAATACTTGGTTAAATAAATGGATAAATGAATGATGAATGTACAGATAAATAAATGACTGCATTGTATGTCTCTGCCTGTGTGTGCATATGTATCCTTGAATCACACTCTTCTTTACCTTCAAATTCTGGTAGATTCTAGTGAGGAAGGGCACAAATGTGTTTCCTACAAGGCCCAGGTAAGGCCCAGAATTTGAATTTTTAACATATTTCCTGGGAAATAATACTGATGCAGGACTGGGGAACCGCACTTGAGAACCACTGACTCGAAGCTACGGGACAGGTGTAACTTGTCAGTAGGAAAGCATCCAGCGTTCTCTTCCTGGGGGAGGTCTTGCAGCAGGTCACCCCGTTGTCTGGGAGCTACAAGATTCACATCTGGCAGCTGTGAGAGGCATCATGGTGTAGAAGGCACGTGCCTCACGACTTTTTTACATCACTCTACAGACGTAGCTTCCCGGAACCCCAAAAGGGACATGTTGATTACTCAACTCACATCATCAACTGGGACCAAAATTATGGCTTCCAGCCAGACATTTATAGGTCTCCCTGTACAAGTGCAGTACCAATCAGAGGTCAATTTTAACAATGTTGCCTAGTAACAAAGATGAGCCAACCATCTTTATAGGTTTCCAGGAAAACAGCCAGGAAGATGAGTGAAGGCCAAATTTTCATGCAGAAGGGGAAAGGACTGTTTTGTTCTCTTTTGCCCCATAGCATACAATGTTGTACTCATATTATACTCCTATTTTAGAAGACAAATAAAAACGAAAATGAAATTACGTCCAAAATTGCCTCCATTTTTCAGTGTTGGTGTAGCTAAATGTCAAAGCCACCAGCTGGAATGATCTGGCCAGTGGAAGAAGAAGGGGACTCTTTCTGTACATCCTTGACTCTGACCCATTCACATGACAATGCACACTTTTACGTGTTCTATATTCTATCACAGGAAGCCTTTGAATCCCATGCCAAGAATACTGGCTAATCTCTAACCTGATTTGTAAATAAGAAATAAATTTCTGCTTCAGATCATCTTTCATCTATTTTTTTCACCTGATTTCTATACAGACTGCTTCACTTTATCACACTTCATACTTGAAAAGACTTCATAATATAATATATATATACATATATACATATACATATATATAGATATATATAGAGAGAGAGACAGAGAGAGGGAGAGATATGGCAGAGAAACAAAAGGAATTCTGAAAAGAAACAACTTTTAGTCTAAAGAGGGAATTCTTACTCCCATTCATATTCACCTAGGGATTTTTTTTTAAAAGACTAACTAAATTAAAATGTCTGGAGATAGGATCCAGACACAGAATGTTCCTAAAACTCCCCAGGTATTTCTGATGTGTGGCGAGGGCTAAGTGCCTTTGAAAGTAGAGTATATTCCTGAGAGAAAATTATTTTTCTTTATATTTCTTTATTTTTTCCTCCTCCTCCCCTTTTTTTAGAGTAGAAAAAGGGGTAAACACCTCTCAAAGTACGACAAAAGAAAGAATATACTGGAAGAGGTGATCTAATTATGTACAGTCATTACTTTTTCATGAACCATACTGATTTATCAGAAGGACCATTCTCATTTTGGGACTGGTGGACTCTTCCTGTAGTTAACAGTGTGATTACTAATATCATTAATACTGTTAGTATTTTTTACAAGTATATTAGGGAGTGAGGTTTTAACAAAATAAAAAGGAGAAATGGAGCACAGCTTTAAAAAATTTATACAAGGGGGGCACCTGGGTGGCTCAGTGGGTTAAGCCTCTGCCTTTGGCTCAGGTCATGATCCCAGGGTCCTGGGATCAAGCCCCTCATTGGGCTCTTTGCTCAGTGGGAAGCCTGCTTCCTCCTCTCTCTCTGTCTGCCTCTCTGCCTACTTGAGATCTCTCTCAGTCGAAAAAATGAGTGAAATCTTTAAAAAAAAAAATTTATACAAGGGGTACTTGGGTGGCTCAGTGGGTTAAAGCCTCTGCCTTCGGCTCAGGTCATGATCCCAGGGTCCTGGGATCGAGCCCCACATCGGGCTCTCTGCTCAGCGGGAGCCTGCTTCCCCCTCTCTCTCTGCCTGCCTCTCTGCCTACTTGTGATCTCTGTCTGTCAAATAAATAAATAAAATCTTAAAAATTTATACAAATAGGTGGGGTTATGGACATGGGGGAGGGTATGTGCTACGGTGAGTGCTGTGAAGTGTGTAAACTTGGCGATTCACAGACCTGTACCCCTGGGGATAAAAATACGTTATATGTTTATAAAAAATTTTAAAAATTCAATTAAAAAATTTATACAAATATAACATTCTACACCTCAATGAAAGACGAAGAAAGAGGAGCTCATGCTGCCTTAGTGAAAAGAGATAGTATTTATTTTTTTATTTCTCAAATGCAGAAGCAGCACAGACTGGCTAGATGGTCACCCATCTCCTCTCTTCCTAAGCACACACATGAACAGGATTCTCCGGCCTCCCTGTCTTTGGTTGTAGTGACTGAGCTCCAGCCAGCGGGGAATGGACAGATAAAATAAATGCCACATCCTGGCCGGATGAATGAAAACTATTCTTGCAAGACTATGACGGCTATTTTTATGTGTTGACATAGCTGGGCCATGGTGCAAACATGATTCCGGAGGTTTCTGGGAGGGTGTTTGGGAAGAAATTTAAACAGGTGCACACTGGGCAAAGCAGATTTCCCCCCACAGTGTGGGGCGGCCTCACCCAGTTGGTCCAGGGCTTGAACAGAACAAAAGAGAGGCCTCCTCTGGACAGGAGAGAATTCTGCAGCATCCACTGGCCCTTCTCTGGGTCTCCACCTTGCCAGCCGACCCTGAAGATTTTAGACTGGACAGCTGTCCAAATTGTGGGACCCAAGTCCTTAAAATAAATCTCTCTCTCTCTCTATGTATATATATTTGTGTGTGCATGTACACCTTATGGGTTCCATTTCTGCAGAGCCCTGACTCCTACTGTGACTTTTGAGGAAGAACACTAAAAATTAGAGGAGCGTAAAAACAGAATGGAAGGAGCTTGATTTCTACACCAGAAGTCCTCCTGACAACTGGGAATGTCCACTGAACACGGGTGAGTGAGAAACCGTCATGGCACTAAGCTCCTGAGATTTGTGGGTTTGTGTGTTACAGCTGTTAGCATTACTCTAGCTAACGTCCTAGATGTTGAAGTAGAAAGTATTTAAGCTCCTCGATTCTCTAACTTTCTACAGCAGTGGTTCCCCAAAGTAGCTGCACATGAAAAAATCTTAAAGTTTTAAAAATACTGGTGCTTGGGCTTTACTCCCAGAAAGTATTCATTATAACTGGTTTCTGAAATACAGCCTTGGCACTAGAATGTCCTAATGCTTCCCAGGTGATTGGAAAATGCACAGAAGTTGGAGAACCACTGGTGTGCAGGATGACAGAGACCAGACTCAACAGTAACATGGAAGGGAAGCCAAGAGGATGAGAAGCTTGATATAAATGAAGAGTGCAATGTGCTTGCCCCACATCCAAGTGCTTGAGCTCTACTGTCGATGTTGTTGTTAATGGTAACAAGAAGACATACCCATCTATCTCAACAAAAGAGCCTCACAGAAATTATGATTCCCATGTTTTGGATGAGAGAACCAAAGCTCACACTGACAGGTTAGGGAACTCGATCAAGATCACACAGCCAAGGGCAGAGCTACAGCTGAACCAGGAATCTGGCTGAGCCCACAGTCCGTGCTCTGAAGCCTACGCTACAGTACCTCCCATTAACCTAAAGAAAATGTCCTGGTGAAGATAAGCAAGAATCTCACTGTGCAAAACACCAGATACCTGGAACACTGCATTCTGTTCTCAGAACTGCAGTGGAAAGACGATAGTAAATTTGTGTTCAGAGAGGTGTAGGCAGGTTGCTGGAGGGTCTGTAAGCAGGTCCCACAAGGAGTAGAATATGGAAGACTTTGAGCAAAAAGGGCAAAATTAATTTGATGAATAAAGAGAAAAAATTATTAGAAAAAGAAAACATGAGAGGGCCTTCAGATACTAGGGAAGCTATCATGTGAAAGATATTATTATGCTCATCACCAGACAAAAAAAGCTTAATGCGCTTATCGCCAGAAAGTTCAATCTCCAGATCATAAATGAGATATTATGAAAAAGAAAGTTCTAGTTGATATAAGGAACATTTTCCAGGGCCGCCTGGGCGGCTCAGTCAGTTAAGCCTCCGACTCTTGATTTCAGCTCAGGCCATGATCTCAGGGTCATGAGATTGAGCCCTGCATTGGGCTTGACACTCAGCGGGAAGTCTGCTTGAGATTCTCTCCCTCTGTCCCTCCCCCTGCTCACACGTTCTCATTCTCTCTAAAATAAATAAATAAATCTCTAAAAAGAGAACATTTTCCAATAAGTAGTGCTGCTCTAGAAAGAACAAGCAAGGTTGTTGCTATGAAAATTCCATGCGAAGTATGTTTTGTAAAAGCATATACGATTCTGGATACTTTTGCTTCTAATCCCACGTTTATAAGGTTAAATCCATTGCAGCGTCCAAGGAGATACTGGAAGGGCAGTTCGGCTCTAGAAAGGGATATGACAGAAGGTGACGAAGGCCCATTCCAATCTGGAGAGTCTATCTTTCCACGTCTGGGGATCCCAAGAAAAGAGATTTTGTGAAATCCCTTCTCTAACAAATGCTGACCAGAACACACACACACACTACATTTATACAGTCTATGGTTTCCAAAGATGTTTACCTGCACATACAGTCTCTTTCTTCCATCATGAACATACGAGGAGACTCACAGCAATACTTTGGCCGGTTGTAGCTAGATGGAGACCTAACACGAGGCTCACTCTAGTATAATCTCTTCCTCTGGATGTAATTATCACAGAACATGCCAGTGGATAAAACACTTCCAGAGACAAAGACCCAGATCTCTCCCCTCTGGCAGCTATCACGGTCAGAATCACTTCACTTTGGTTTCTGCACCTGTGTTTTGCCTCATCTTCTCGGGGGCAAGCTTTCCAAACAGGCCCCCCTGAAATCTGGGAGCCCATGTGGTGCTGGAACAGAGCGCACACTCTGTGTGAAGGCAGCACAACGTGCTTTCAACAGAAGTTTTATTTGGAAATGACCCGGACCCCCAAAATGTATGCGGTCCAGCACCTGGAGCAGAGCGGAGAACTGAGGAAAATGTACAATTTGGGAAAAAATACGTTTTAGATAGGTTCCTGCAACTCAGGGGAACGTAAAAGAAGGGGCCTTACAGTATGGAAATCATCCAGGCAATTCTGCAAAAAAAAAAGATACGTGTAGCAAATACGCCAACCGTCTTAAGGTATGATACACCTCACTTTGTTGCTGACATCACGAGAACTTTTAATAAATCTTTAAATTCTCTGCTCAGCTTCCTCCTTCATAAACTGGGTAGGACCCCTGAGGGCAGGGAGGACCCGCTCTCTCACGTTCAGCCTCTGTGCCCCCCGCACCTGGAACAGGACATCTGCTCTGCAAAGACTGGCTGGAGGAATGGATGGATGGATGACAAATGAATGAATGAATGAATGAATGAAGAAATGACGGCATGAGCAGGCTTTGGATGTGAAATGCTTGATGTGCCTTTCAGAGAAATATCCCAGGCCTCTGAGTGGCTGTGGCATTTTCACCAAGCTTCTCTGAGCATATGACTTATTTAGCACCTTAAAGTTCATGTTGACAGAGAAGGTGAAAGCACGCACACTTCTTGGAGCTCGGTTATTTCTGACTTGTTAGGTACCGATAACAGCAGTGCTAACAGTCCAGCCCGAGCCGGATATACACAGGCGCTGTATGCCAACTTCCCCGTTGCAGTTTCCATGTTGTGTGGCTCTGTTTTGCTGCCGCTGAGAAAAGAGTGCCATTTAGCGGTGGTAGAGTCGGGGAAAATGGGTCCACTGGGCTAAACATGTCAAAACTCCTCCAGGGCGCGGACTTTTGCAACAGCCCTCCACGCTTCGGGCGAGAGCCAGGGGAAGTCTGCGGCTGGCCACGAGGGCACTGATTTGTCCACAAAGACGGCCCAGGGGCGAGATTTCAAACCAAGAGCGATGGAAGAGAGAGCACCCCGAGTGGCTCACAATCCCCTAACATGCTCATTTGCAAAAGAGGCTGACGCTCAAGTGAAGAAAGCGAGAAGGAGGAACCCCGGGGAAGGGCAGGTTTCCCAGCATCGCCGTAGGCCGTGCGCCGCGGAGGGGCCGGAGAAGGCGGCGGGCTCGTCAGTTGCAGGCCTGCTCCGGGCGGGGCAAGTGTCACGGAGGCTGGCGCTCACAGCCATCTCTCTTCTCAACCTCCGGGACCGAGAGTGCTTCCCACCAGGCTCGCACAGCGAACCTTAGCTGAAAACTGTCAGTGGCCAGGCCGTGGAGGGGACGTGGGGTACAGAATGAAAGGGTCGGGCCCCTGTGGGGCTTTATGAAAGCAGAGGTAAGACGTAATCAACAGCATATTATTTGCTCGCCTAAAAATTACTCTGCTACAGGGCACTCGTGACCCGTGTGACGAAGACCAAGATGCTAGCAGTTTATGTCACAGGAAAACGTGACCTGGGCACCTGCACGGAGAGGCGACATTTGAGCCAAATACTGAAAGATAAGCAGGAACTGACTGGAGAAAGCCACCATCACACTTGAAAGGAATGGCAAATAATTATTTTCCAAAACTCTTTATGTTAGCAACTTATTCTGCATATAGTTTTGTTTTTTTTGTGTGTGGTTTTTTTTTTTTTTTTCATTCTAAGGTCCAAAAAGTTTTAGAAACCACACTGTAATAGCCAGTAGGTTTTATGTGCCCAGATGACACCGGCCGAGACTGTCATCATCCTTTGATGTTACTTACACGGACCCTCAAACACACAAGGATGTGTGTGGCGTCTGCTTCCAGGAGGCAGACTGGGATTTGTGCGTGGCGATGACTGTGAAGTGACAACAGGAAGGGCTGCTCTGCGAGGCATTCCAAGGACATTAAAATCCACTGGGGTTGGCCAGGGAAACCTTTTCTAGGGAGGGATCTGGCATGGCAAAATAAGACCCATGCGCAGGGTATTTCCATGTTCACGTGTGCAGGGAGAATGAGGGCTGTGGGGACCGCAGAAGCCATCTGCCTGACTCCCCACAACTCAGAAGAAGGCTCACAGAAGGGACATAGACTGATCCAGGGCCCAGCCAGTGTGGCAGCCGACAGCGCCGTCCCTGGGATGCCACGACATCTGTCTCAGGGTAAAACCAGGTCTGTGTAGAAACTTGTTGATAGAGGGAGAAGATCAAGTCTCTTAGGTAGCAGAGAACTGGTATGGAGCCTCAAAGCCCAGGACTGAGTTTTATTTGACTTCATTATGCAAAGGGCCAGATTTCAGGGGTCAATGAAAGACGTTTGTCCCATTAAAGGTACAGGCAACTCTTGGCATTTTAACAATCAATAGTGATTTGATTAACCACAAACCCTGAGGGAATCTTCTACTTGGCCCGGAATTCTTTATTATCATTTCATTTAATGATTAAGCCAATTAGATCACAGATTCATAGACAGAATTATATAATCACAGCAATCAAAGGGTCATCTGAAGTTCATTTGAGGACCTTGAAACCCAGAGAAAAGATGACTTGGATTAAGCTATGTACATAGTGGAAGGCAGATCCAGGAAAACAATTTGTATTTCCTAAAGATTCCTAGAATCCAGAGATCTCTCCAAAATACTAGACCAAGCAGGATACAGTCAAAAGATCACATGTTTAACAATCAGATCTGAGCTGATTATAGCCTTACATAATGCCTCATTGTCCTTACATTTAACATGGGAAGAATCCAGAGGACGTTCAATAGTGGGAAAACCACTGTGATCTGAATAAGACGCGTGGTTGAACAGATTTCTACCAATGTTAATTTCCTGATGTTAATTTCCTGGTTCAGATCATTCAACTACGACGACATGAGACACCGATATTAGGGGGGTCAATGGGAACTTTCTATACTATTTTTGTAATTCCTTAAGACTAAAGGTCGGATCTAAACAAAAAGTTGGGAAAAAAAAAAAAAAAAGACAACCAATACCTACCCAGTGAGATTTTTTAAGACAGTGTTTGGAAAATGTCATGGTTGGTAATTAGAAAGCAGTCAAATACAATTTCCCTTTGCCACTCTCATCCCAACCTGCTGATTAAGCCAAAACAGATGGGCTACTTACTCCTGGTTCAGACCTTGCTGTCCGAGGCGCTATCCTCACAAACCATAGCTCTAGTCAAGCACACTCCAGGCAGGACATTTCTGAGGAAATGAACTAAGGAGGCAGGCAATGGGAAAGGGGAGATTTCCCACAACAGTGAAACATCTTCCCGGATCTTTGATCGCCTGGCAGCCACAAACCCTGCCCCATCCAAGAGTCCCCAGGCTTGCAGCTTCCACATCTCCTCATCCCCATTGGAGGTTTCACACCAGCCACCCCACAGTCATCCGCTGCCATCTGTCTGTGGCTGGGAGCTCACTGAAACTCAACAGCCCTCTGAAGCTTACGGAGCCACTCTAAATATTTGAAGAAACAGAAGTGGGATTGCACCAAAGATGGTTTAATAAAATATTTACAGTGCTTTTTTCTAGCCACTTCCGTCTTTTCCTCCTCCTCAGGGAAACATGCGTCTTAACGGTTTACATCAGAACGGAACCGGGGCGCCTGGGTGGCTCAGTGGGTTAAAGCCTCTGCCTTCGGCTCAGGTCATGATCCCAGGGTCCTGGGATCGAGCCCCGCATCGGGCTCTCTGCTAGGCGGGGAACCTGCTTCCCTTCCTCTCTCTCTGCCTACTTGTGATCTCTCTCTCCCTCTGTCAAATAAATAAACAAAATATTAAAAAAAAAAAAAAAAGAATGGAACCTGACTGGTCTGGGCGGCTGGCCATATCAGGACGGGGAGACCAAAGGAGAAATTTCTGAGAAATTACCAAAATCATTTTAAAATAATTTCACCAGTGCAAATCTTCACATCCTGGGAACATTCACAAAACTTGTCTATGAAAATAAAGATTCTGAATGAACAGAATAGCAACGGGCTTGGCCTCCTACCTCAAAACCCCAGGGATTAATTGTTCTTAAACACACTGCTGTGGGTCTGTGACAGGAAAAGATAACCTCCCCAGCTCAGCCGAAGGACTGCTGCTCAACAGCCAGAATTCGGGTCACAGGATAATCAGCCTTTATCAGTTTATAAAACCAATAACCCCCACCCATCCATATTCAAGGTTCTTTCTGTCACATTCTCTAATATTAAGCAAAGTCCTTATCTTATCATTCTTGGAAATCTCTACTTTACATGACTCCACATAGTGACAAGATACATCTAATTTGGGAGCACAAAAACTCACTTTTCTAGAAAAAAATTGCTGGGTGCGCCATACAGGCCTAAACTATGGGCCCATCTTTAACTCTTCCAGTTCTAGACTGAGTGAACGACGATACTGTACAAGGCCTGAGCACTTTCTGAATCATGAGGTAAATCTCAGTGATAGTTAATAAAGCCACAGGGTCCAGGATGGCATCTTTTATTCTGATTCCTTGAAAATGAGTTGTCCTTGGATTTAAATGGAAATCTCTTCCTTAGAATCATACCTACTAGAACTCACTGTTCTCCAACCGTACTAGATAAAATAGTTCATTATGCAAACTATTCTTATTCATGTTCACTTCTTTATATCTGGGGAGAAATCTTCTCTCTCTTCCACCTTTATTTCTTCAACGATTTTATTATTTACGAAGCTAGATCCCATCTTATTACCTCCCTGAGATGTCAGATGACTCCTAGAAGCTACAGTTCTCGATCTTCCCTACAGTCACTTGATCAGGCGGCCTGGCTCCTATCCCCAACTGTCTCCCAGAGTTAACAGGAAGCAAGACGAGATCCTGCCACTGGAGTTCTAGAAAATCATTAAGAGGAAGACACCTCATAACGATAAAGGTGTTATGGTAATAAATGAATTTTTCCGTAGAACTAAAGAGGGTACACTATTAACTTTCAGTCAAATAGCCTGTTATGTCTTATGTCCTCAAAAGGGATAAATAAACAGATGCTCTTTTGCTTTGTAAAATGCAAGAATACTGGCAGAGTCTTCCCCGCCTGGTCTCGGGGACATATGTGGCATCCACTTGCCCAGTCATACAGTTTATTTTATGAGCAAATGACTAAAATTGAGGCCATTTCAGACCTGCTTTCATGAAAGATGACTTGAGAAAGCTCTAACCTAAGGGAAAGACACGAGTGTGGAGACTTTAAGGAATAGTGACTTCTAGATTAGTCACGAGGACATCGGGAAAGGGTACTGAATAGGAACATGTCAATGTTAACGATCATGAGGTTAATGTCGTGTTAATGATCAGAGGTAAAATTTGAAAAGATAAGGGAACAAGGATTTATTTAGCACTAAGTCGCTTCCCTACACCCACTACTATGCCCGTCTCAACCAACTGAAGGCTGCTTTCTGCTCCCTGGAGCACAGACCCAACGTGGGGACAGCTGAGGGGCCTGTTTCCATTCTCAGATACCCACCCCCAAGCACACACCGCAGAACACCCACACCAGTGTTCCTCCAGCCGCACCCCCTCCTGCCGCACCCTCTCCTGCCCACTGCTGCCCCGTGTCACCGTGGGTCCTCGCCTTTTCTCCTGCAGACTTACCTCCTTCAGGGGGTCATCCAAATCCACATTTCTGATCCTTGGGCATTTCCCAAGCTGCTGCTCACAACAACAGTCGTGATCATGAATGCCAGTACTCAGATGGTGCTCTGTGCCAGGAGCTGTTCAAAGCCCATCACATGAGTAAACCCATTTAATCCTGACAACTACTCTCTGAAGTACGTCTAATAATGTGTGCCTATTATCCCTATGTTACAAATAAGGAAAAACGGCCATGTTAGCCCCCTCCCATCTGGGTCCTTATAATTTCTTCCTGGCAAGGGCAGTGAAATCATCTTCAAACTCGCCCTCCACTAAATTGCCTAAATGATGAGTATACCCCAGGCCCTTGCCTGACTGCCGGCCTTCAGCATCTCCCTCCTATAGGTGTCGCCTAAGGGGGGCCCATCAAATCACCTGGGAGCATTTTCGGAAAAGCAGCGTCCAAGCCCACTCCAAACCGAGAGAATCAGAACCACCGTGGTGGCACATGCTCTGAACACGTGTACATTCAGAAGTCTTCCCAGGGTTTCTGACTTCTGTCTGACTCAGGCCTAGACCAGTCTGATTCAGATCACTGTGTTCTGATTTGAGAGCACTACGGAAGTACAGCCTACGTACGGTAAAATCCACCTGTTTGTGTACAAGTCAATGATTTTTAGTACATTTACAAAACTGGGCGACCGTAACCACAGTCCGTTTTTAGAAGATGTCTGTAACCCCTAAAAGATTTCTTGTGTCCATCTGCCGTGAAGCCTGCTTCCAAACCCCAGCACCAGGAATCATGTTGTCCCTACAGACTTGCCAATCCTGGCCATTTCAGATAAATATCATCTATTAAGTCTGGCTTCCTACATTTAGCATAATGTTTCTGAGGTTCCTACATGTTGTAACTTTTATCAGTAGTCGGCTCCTTTTTATTGCTACTAAGTATCATACTATAAGCATATACCTCATTCTTTTTAGTCATTCCCCATTTGGATTATTTTCATTTTGGCTACCATGAAGAAATCTACTTTGAGCATGTGAGTACATATTTCTGTGTGGATGTATTTTTTTCAGTTTGCTCTGTTGAGCTGTATTTTAAATTAATACGCAGCTTTGGGGAAAGAACATCAAGCTGCTTTCCACAGTGGTTGGATTATTAGACATTCTGGCTACTAATGTGTCCTCTCCATCGCCTAGCCCACACGGTAAGTGTCTGTCTTGTTGATGATAGCCACGCTAGTGGGGAGAAAAGGTATCCTGCTGTAGTTTTAATTTGTAATTCCCTAATGATAAATGATGGTGAACATCTTTTCATGTGCTTAATGGCTATTCTTTTGATACATTTTCTTTGGTGAAATGTCTATTCAGCTCCTTTTCCACTTTTTATTTTTTTAGAGATGGGGCAGGAGGCAGAGAGAAAATCTTAAGCAGCCCCAATGCCTGGTGCAGAGCCCAACACTGGGCTCGATCCCACAACCCTGAGATCAGGACCTCAGCCGAAATCAAGAGTTGGATGCTTAACTGACTGAGCCACCCAAGCACCCCTCTTTTCCCACTTTTTAAAAAAAGATTTTATGTATTTATTTGACAGAGATCACACGTAGGCAGAGAGGCAGGCAGAGAGAGGAGGAAGCAGGCTCCCCACCAAGCAGAGAGCCCGATGCGGGGCTCGATCCCAGGACCCCGGGATCATGACCTGACCCAAAGGCAGAGGCTTTAACCCACTGAGCCACCCAGATATCCCTCTTTTCCCACTTTTTAAATGAACTGTCCTATTACTGAGTTTTAAGACTTCTCTATGTATCTTGAATACATGTCTTTACCAGATATAGGACTGGCAGATATGTTTTCCCAGGCTGTAGCTTGTCTTCTCAGTCTCTTAATGGTGTCTTCTCAAGAAGAAAAGTTTTTAATTTTGAAAAATCCAACATATTCATTTTTCTTTTGTGGACTGTGCTTTTGGTGTCGTACCTAGGAACTCACCGCCTCACCCAAGATCCTAAAGGTTGTCTGCTATGTTCTCTTCTAGAAGTTTTATAATTTTAGCTCTATCTTCAGATCTGTGATCCATTCTACACTAACTTTGTGTATGATGGAAGGTAAGGGTCTAAACTCACCATTTTCCATACGGACAGCTCATTGTTCCACTACTGTTTGTAAAAAACAAAACAAACAACAAAAACAAAAAACAAACCAAAAAACCTATCCCAATCTTTTAGTCACCTTGACACCTTTGTTGAAAACTGGGTGACCATATCTATAAAGATTTATTTTGGGATCTCTTATTTCTATTTCATTGATCTGTATGTGTACTCGTAAGCCAATGCCACACTAATAATGCAGGATCAGTCATAAGCTCTGAATTGAGTAGTGTCAGTCCCTCCAACTCTCTTCTTTCAGAATTGCTTTGGATATTCTGGGTCCTTTAACATTTCCACTTAAATTTTAGGTTTAGCTCATCAACTTCTGGAAAGAAACAAGAAGAAAAAAGAAAGCTTGTGAAGACTTAGCTAAAGGCTGTGTTGAATCTGCACGTCAACTGAATGATCATCTTGACGATAATAGGTCTTCCAATCCATAAACGTGTAATTTCTTTTCATTTTATTTAGATCTTCTTTGATACCTCTCACTCATGTTTTATAGTTTTTGGCGGACACATCTTGCACTTCTTTTGGTCCAAATATTCCTAAATGTCTGGGGCTTTTTGATGCTATTGTGAATGAAATCATGGTTTTATTTTCATTGCTGAATCTTCCATTGCTAGCATACTGAAATATAATTACATTTGTAAACCACTGCTCTTTATAAAAATGAAATCTTGCAATCGTTTTATAGAATTCACATGATGGTATGAAAAGATTTCCATGCCACAGTCTCTGCCTGCTACTTAATTATAATTTCTCGCCACTCATAGCTCATAGTGTTTGTTTCCTTATTTCCTAACCTTCAGTAGTTCCCTATACTCCTGTGATGTTTCTTACTTAAATTTCAATTATACCTCAGGTCTAGTTTATACATTACCTTATCCTAGAATAAGGTAATGTATGAACATTATATACATTATATACATTACCTTATCCTAGGAACCTTTCCTAATTTCTTTCTATCTGCTCTACCATTCACCTTGTGAAATCCTTGTGAAACACACACACACACACACATACACACACACACACACAGGTCTTCTCAGGTGCTCCTGAAATTCTAAAAATAAAGATCTGTTGTTGTTTTTCCTCTATTGCATTTTAACTAAGTCCTTCAGTGTACATCTTGAGAAAGTAAGCTACCATGTGCACCAGAGTCCACTAGCCGTCCATCAATAGTCACCTCCTTCCAAAGTAATAAAACTCCTCATTTCCACTAGGCATGAAGACCGTGTCTCCTGGCAGTTAGATAAAGCAGTGTGACTTCCTGTGGTCAGTGAGCAGGGGTCTATGAGGCAACTTCCAGAGATCTTCCCTAAACACAGACAAAGCACTATTTTTTTTTCTCTCTTCTAACCTTCTTTATGTCTTTCTCCTTCTTTACTTAGCATCACACCTGAGAGCTGTCCTAGGGCAGCCACCCTGACCATAAGGTGACCTTGGGAACAACACATAGCAAAGCAACAACATGGGAAGAGCCTGGGTCTCCCTATACTACCCCAGACTGCCTCGTCTTGGGTGTTCCATCAGAAAGACCTGCAGCTCTCCCTGAACTTAGCTGTTGTTTTCTGGATGTCTGTCACCTCGTGCTGAACGTAATGCAAACATGCACACCACACCTTACTGCACCCCCTGGAACGGCTGTTGTAGATACACATTGTAGGTGTTTTCAATGATATTTAGACATTTTCCAAAGTAGAAGCAAAAGCAGGGGGGGGGCCTTCATGAAACATCAACTTTGATTTCCATGCTGCACCAGGGTACTAAAATCCTAATTTTTAGGTATGTGACCTTCAGAAACCACTCAGTTTTAAATCTAATTTCCTATTCTAATTTATTGATCATGATACTAATAAGCGGGGGTGCGGTTTTTCTTGGATGTAGGAAAAAAGAGCAAATATATTCAATGATTCCAGGGATGTCCAAGAGACAGAAGGCCTGTAACAGAATATAATACTAGATCTCACAAAATCAGAATGGTTAGCAATAATAGCATACAAGCCGTTAAACCACTGGATGCCACAGATGAAAAGTTGAGGTTCAGAGAGGTACCGTGACTAATTCCAGGTCATACAAACACTGAATGGCAGAGCTGATGTCAGAACTCAGATTCTCTGACTTCCCGCTTGCTAGTCTTTGAAACCATTATGGTTCTTTTGGTTGTGAAGAGCAAACTGGCTCACTTAAGCAAAAAGAAAAATAATTTTTCTTTAAATCTGGGAATTTACAAGATCAAAAACTTGGAACAGATAGGAACCAGGCAGTTCTAGGAGGTTTCCATGGCAATATCGGCTGCAGGGCTCAGGTTGATGTAGCCAATGGAATGAATGTATAAACTCCAGCAATGTTTACTGTTCTTTCTTCATTCTGCTTGGGGAAGATACATACTTAATTTTTCAAATACTATATATATACATATATATATATGTATATACATATATATATATATTTTACACGTATCTTAAATGTATACACATACATTTCTCCCATTCCTCAATTCCTTCCTTGCTGACTGATCTGCTTCCCAGGACAATGACTGAGAATGCCAGGGATCCATTTCTCCTTTTCCCCTTAACTTGGTGCAGAGAAGCAAACCTAAGGGAAGTCTCCCAAAGGTGCCTCGGGGGGCGTTTGCTTTCTGAGAGACAGAGACACGCAGAGAGCGAGCGAGTTTTTTGGTTTCCTGGCTCCCTCTCACTTTCTGTTTGTACACACTCCTCTGTGCCCATGTGAGTGTGTGACGTCTCCACTGTGGGCCCAGGAGATGACAAAGTAGGGAAGAAAGCCACCCCAGCAAGCACAGCTGCAGGGAAAGCTGCGGAGGGTGCTGAGCCCGCCCCGCCAACCCCCGCCCTGCACATCTCTTGGGGCGTGAGATCACCTATTTACTGCCTGAAGCATGACAAGCCGCTCGTCTCCTGCTTTCAGCCACGAAGCATCCCCACTGTCCCGTCACTTGGGATTTTAGGAACATGGGCAAAGGGTCTGAGGGGCCCACCTTGGATTCGGGGCCTGCCTGTGAGCGGAAATGCGGCATGGCCAGGGATGATCGAGTGGAAAGCGCCTCTGGGATCGTCCGGGTTTACCCGTGTGAAGCCCAGCACCGGAGTGCGCCTTCCCACGGACACGCTGCAAGGAAGCGGAACCCCAAGTAAACGTCCCTAATAGATACATTCTCTAGCTCTGACATTTCAGATGTGTGACCAAATGCGTACCACCACAAAGCCAACTACCTAGTTCATGAATGTGCACTTAAAAACACTCAGGCACTGGGCGCCTGGGTGGCTCAGAGGGTTAAGCCTCTGCCTTCGGCTCAGGTCATGATCTCAGGGTCTTGGGATCGAGCCCTGCATCAGGCTCTCTGCTCAGTAGGGAGCCTGCTTCCTCCTTTCTCTCTGCCTGTCTCTCCGCCTACTTGTGATCTCTGTCTGTCAAATAAATAAAAAAAAATCTTAAAAAAAAAAAAACACTTAAGCACCAATCACTTTGCCTCTTCATCTCAAAACAAGTAAAAAGTGAAATGTACCCAGGAATATTGTTATACAATATGCAATTTTGCAAGTCAAGGTTTTTATTTTTCCACAGCATGTAGACTTAGCCATGAAACAAACAAAACAGACATCAACTGACCCAGTTGGATCTCCCACAGATGTTTTTTTCTCTTGTTCTGACCTTGTCATGTGACCCTAAGTAAGGACTTCTGCGCACCCATCCCATGTACGGCACAGTGTTTATTTTTCTTATTTTATATTTCTAGTTTATAAACACCTTGGTTAGAGACAGCAAAGACCTCCTATCTTATCAAATTGTTCAGGGTATCTGCCACTAAGCCAAAAACTAAGTCACACTTGGGCGAAGCATAGTTCCAGTCCACAGAACACAAACAATTTAAGACTAATTGAATTCCAGGGGCGGGTCCAGCATGATCACCACGCCTGAGTTATATTCACTAAAGAAGCAATATGATTTGGGGTGCCTGGGTGGCTCAGTGGGTTAAAGCCTCTGCCTTCGGCTCAGGTCATGGTCCCACAGTCCTGGGATCAAGCCCCAAATTGGGCTCTCTGCTCAGCAGGGAGCCTGCTTCCTCCTCTCTCTCTGCCTGCCTCTCTGCCTACTTGTGATCTCTGTCTGTTAAATAAATTTAAAAATCTTAAAAAAAAAAAAAAAAGCAATATGATTTGGGTTTGAATTTGAGGCTGACATGGCTTAAAACTTGAACACAGGGCTGAGCAGAGAACCTACAGGAAGAACATTCAAGAACTCAACATAAATTCTAGGTTCTAAAAAAATGTATCTCATTTTCAATACATATAAATTCCAGGATCAAAACCTATGCCCTGTTAAAGCTACAAAGAAAAACTCCCCTTTCAAAATAAAAGAAAGAAAAGAAAAACTCTCTTTTCTTCCCAAAAGCTCTGCTTTGTTCATTTTAGTCCATTATGTAGCATTTTCCGTGGAGAGCAGGCCAAGGGAAATGTACATCAAATACTTGTTAATGGTCTTTTGAGAGAGTGATTTAAGTACACAGATAAGTGCTGGGTCAAACCTTATGGGATAAACCAGAAAAGAAAAGAAAAGAAATGATGGGGGGAAAGTTAACCAATAATCCAACTTTTAAGGAAGGACAACAAAACTGAAACCTAGAGATCTTGGTCACATTCTTAACACACTGGCATTACTTCTGGACCACAGAATTCATAATCCTGGGTCAGATTATATAATTTAAAACTAATTTATATCCAGGTAGTATATTTTAGGAAAAAATATAAAATTTAGAGTGACTCCCAGATTATAATAAAAATGACACTAACCAAGCAAGGGTCACCCAGTTCCGCCCAAGGGCCCTGGACCTCGGGGCACAGGACCACAGCTTAGTACATTTGAACACCCCCAGCGATGGTGTTTCCTGAGGAACCCCCAGCAGAATCTCTATTTCAGAATTTCTGCCTAAAGAAGCCAATTTTATATTCTTGTATTTGTCTAATATGAACCACAGCAACTGAGACTCCCCCAAGCCTTCTCCAGAGGAAAGAATACACAAAGGATCAATTAAGAAAACTTTATTGAGAGACTCAAATATTTTTAAATGTTAAGAAATGCTCTCTTCCATATCCGATGGATATGGAGAGATCCAGGAGAGGCAAGGGGGCCATGACTAGTTAACCAGAGCAGCTCGACTTTTATGGTACATACTGTTTCTAGGTATTTTCTCTGAGGAAAGACAGCACAGGGGAAAGCCCCCAAACACAGCGCTCAAGAATCATCTGGCCAGGAAAGACATTAATGCGACTTTTTTACTGTGTTCTAGAATCTTCTAGGAAAGGAAGGTTTTTCTTGGGCTCCTCGGAGAATTCCAACTAGCTGGGGCAAGACCAGGTATATCAAGGGATTTGGAGATATCCTGAAATGAACAGAATCTCTGTGTGAGCCTGAAACTCCATCTGCCAAGATGGTCTCTGGAGCTAAGCCTGGCAGCTGAGGGATAACTCACTTCCCCTGTTCTTCGTAATCATCCCTTCCCACCAGGGCCTCACATGCCTTTGGAGAAGACAAGACTACAATACAGAAAAGGTTGTGACAGAAATGAAGTGCGGGGTGCTGTGGGGGCAGGAGAAGGAACCACACGGGGCCAGCCAACCTGTGTTTATCGTGTGTGTGAGAGAATGTGTGTATGTGTGTGTGCGTGTGCTGTGTATGTGTGTGTGTGTGTGTGCATGTGTGTTTCAAGTTCTGGGGAGGAGAAGGAAGAAAAGGAAGTCTACAACTTCCACCTGATGATAATATAATTCGTACAGGTATGTCCTTGTAAATATCCCATGCTTTTGCTTTCAACATGCCGCTTAGGACCCGCTACTTTGGGGCCAGTGGCTTCGCATCAAAACAGGCCCCAATGACGGCTTTATTACCTACACACTTGCTCAGGAATTTTAATAAATACTATTTTCCCTTAAGCACCTTTACCAACCCTATCATTAACCCGCTACACTTAATCTGTTGAACGATCCAGGAAGAAACAACATTGAGAAAAGAAAATTAAAAATTTTATGAAGTGAACATATGAATAATGTCTAGAAATATTAAAAGTGGAAAGATAAGGAGATAATGAAGCACTTAGGAGTTTTTGAAATCTGTTATAAAAATTTTTTAACCTGCTTTGCAGATTTAATGGGCAGCTAAGTCCCCCAACAGTTCTTGGAGCCCTCGTACTTTTAACCCTACGGTCACTCTACTGGCTCCTGCCATTAAGCTCTCCTGTTCCAATCTTGATGATGACAGGCAGAGGAAGGTGGGTCTCCTTGCCTCCACTATGGACCCTATCCAGGTTGTCCTCCAACCCAGCAGGTGGAACGATCTTCATGAATTACAAACGTGATGACATCCTTCCTCCATTGGAAGCCTTTCAATGGCTTCTCCCAATAACTTTCAGGATAAGAGCCACACATTTTACTGTTTTATGGCTCTCCCTAACCTGACCTTCTCTGGTTACTCAATCCACTTTTTACTTATGCTCCAGACAAAGGAACAACCTGTTAAACCCCAAACATGCCATGGTCTTGTGTGACTCCTCTCGCCAAGGATGACCTGCCCCGTACTTAGTCTAGTCTGATAGTTCTCAGTATCAACAAGGGATCTTGTAAGAAGTACAAAATATCAGGCTTCACCCAGGCCTTCTGAATCAGAACTCTGGACATGGGACCAGCAATCTCTCAATAGTTACTGTAGATCTGATACTCCTACCCGGCGTGCTTGTGTCTAAGAAGAGAGAAAGTACAGAACCGCACAAAGAAGTAGCATGTCCTCAATTACTACACTGTCTGCATTTTGCCTTCCATGTGGCTGAACTAAAAACCATCAGGGTCACTTGTCCAAGCTAAAACAGAAGGGGCTTAAGGAGAGTAAATGGATAATGAGAGGCCCTGTGGCTTGAGGAGTCCTATAAACACAGAAGCAGTGACTCTCAGGGTCTCACGAGTCCTAGAAGGTCAAATCATCCAATCTCAGCATTTCACAGAAAATAAACACGAGGCCCCAAAAGGTGAGTGGCTCACCGGAGGTCAGACAGATGGTCAGGGGAAAGCTACAAATGTGTTGTGGGAGGAAAAGGCTACATAGCAAAAACGGCTGAGTCGTCTAACGGCCACTGACACAGGCCACCCAGACAGAATAAAAAGCATGACATGTGTTGTTCCAAACAAGTCATCGATCTTACAGTTTGGACACCCTGCCGCCAGGTAAAAGTGATGCCCTAGTTAGGCTAGGATTCCAACCGGGATCAGACTCAAGTCATGGCTAAGTGTGACGGAGCGAGAGCTTGTGCTGTAAACGTGAACACAAATATTATACATGTAAGTGTGTGTCGTATAAACATTACTTGTAAGAAATCAGAGTCTAGGGGCGCCTGGGTGGCTCAGTGGGTTAAGCCTCTGCCTTCAGCTCAGGTCATGATCTCAGGGTCCTGGGATCGAGCCCCACATCAGGGGCTAAGCAGAACAGAGAGCCTGCTTCCCCTCCTCTCTCTGCCTGCCTCTCTGCCTACTCATGATCTCTCTCTCTCTGTGTCAAATAAATAAATAAAATCTTAAAAAAAAAAGAAAGAAATCAGGGTCTATCAGAGTCAATCGACTGCAGCTTCTAAGATGACATTAACCATGTAAAAAAGTAGATGTCATAGAAACACAGGGAGGCCAAATGCGTTTTATTTATATACAGATATATATATAATTTGTATGTATACATATATAAATAAATACACACTGTATGCACGGTGTATATATAAATACTCAGTAGTGTAGTGAGTATATATAAATAGAAATACTGAGTATGTATAAACACTCTGTCTATAAATATGTGCACTGAGATGTAAATAAATATATGTAAGAATGTACATAAATATTTACAAGTACAAATAAAGGCATAATATATATAACTATGTATTGTATGTAGTTAGGAATGATATATATTTAATTACATATCATTTTTGTTATATTGTATATTCCTCTGTGTGTGTATACACATAGAGAGAGAGGATGGTTAGGAATTAGAGATATATAAGGATCATATATAACATCAAAACTATAACGAAATTTTAACATTAATTATAATATTAAACATTGAACTATAATGCTTTAATAACATTACAATTTAAAATTATAACACACAAAAAAACCCAGACAAATGTTATTATTTGGGGGCGAATATCAGCATCAATAAACCACCGCCCCAATCCCTGAGCCATTTCTGCTGATGTTAAGCCCTCTTCTGGGGACTCACACGGGCCTCCTGGGCTTCAGAAGTGACATCAAAGTGCCTTTAGGTTCCTTCTGACAGATGCCAACATTTCCTCATCTTCATTACAGGTAGTTCATTCGCCCTCCTTAGGAGATCAGAGCTCATTACGAGGACAGCCTTCAGCTCACCCTCCCAGCACCGGTAATCAGCGAGGGTGATCTGCTTGCTTCCCTCCAGTAAGGGAGGAAGTGAGACACTTATGGCCTTGGGAGAGACTTATTCCTACAGCAGAGGAGAAACTTTCCTCCCACCTGATAATTCAAGTAAAGGGAACAGTCCTTCTCTGACACCTGGCAGCATGCCTGGCCTTCAGACTTTAAATAAGAGGTGATTTATTTTTCTAGAAACACCAGTAGCACTGCTTAGCAAATGAATTTGGCTCAATATTTCTTGAAAATAAATTTTTCAGAGCCATTTTCTAGTCTTACCTCCACATTTCACGGGCTAAACGTCATAGAGCAAGAACAGCCAGAGCCTTTCAAAGGGGGCTGCTTTGATCTTCACCTCTCTGCCAGTGGGAATGCTTGGTAATCTCATGGACTAGCAACCAGATCTGCTCCACACTTAGAAAAACACCTTTGGGAGTGTGGTGATCTTGAAGAACTCTCTTCACCTTTCAGGTGCGCATGAGACATATACAATCCCTACACTCCCAACTTTACTACCAATGACAATGCACATGTCCATGCACATTAATAGACGCCTACTATCCATGTTTCTATAAAGCCTATTCTTTCACAGGATTACCACCCAAGAAACAGCAACCTAGGGTGAAACTGATCTATTTTCTTTCCTTAGAAATGTCAATACCTTTGTTCTTTGAAATTTCTTTCCTAAACATTTGCAATACTTTTTCCTGCTCTTTTCTTCACCTTTCTGCTCTTTGTTTACTCTTCTCCTACTCCTACTCCCCAAGCCAATCTTGATTTCTCTCTTTATCCTGGAGGAGGTGATTTCATCAGAAACCCATACCTAGCATTTGAACTAAAGAAAGTAGAGTTGATGACTGCCACCTGAATCATGTCAGGCATTTCATTAAACATAGCTCCATCTTGACTCTCCTCTGTTTTCATACCAGTGAGTCACCAAGAATCAAGAATCCTTCTCTCATCACGTAAGACTTCATAGGCCATGGAAACAAGTCTAAATGTTACTCTAAATACAATAGGAAACCAGAGTTCAGTTTTAGCAACAAAGTCATATGATTTGGTTTTCACTTTAAAAGAATGGCCTAGGAGAAGATATTTGCAAATGACATTACAGACAAAGGGCTAATATCCAAGATCTATAAAGAACTTCTCAAACTCAACACCCCAAAAAAACAAAAAATCCAGTCAAGAAATGGACAGAAGACATGAACAGACACTTCTCCAAACAAGACACACAAATGGCTAACAGATGCATGAAAAATGTTCAACATCACTAGCCATCTTAGACACAGAGAAATATACTGAGACACAGAGAAATACTCTGTTGAACAAATCAAAAACACAATGAGATATCACCTTACACCAGTTAGAATGGCCAAAATTAACAAGAGAGGAAACAACAAGTGTTAGCGAGGTTGTGGAGAAAGGGGAACTTTCTTACACTGTTTGTGGGAAGGCAAGTTGGTGCAGCCACTCTGGAAAACAGCATGGGGGTTCCTCAACGTGTTAAAAATAGAGCTACCCTATGACCCAGTGATTGGTATTTACCCCAAAGATACAGATGTAGTAAAAAGAAAGGGCACAGGCACCCAAATGTTCATAGCAGCAATGTCCACAATAGCCAAACTGTGGAAGGAACCAAGATGCCCTTCAACAGAAGAATGGATGAAGAAGATGTGGTTCATATATACAAAGGAATATTACGCAGCCATCAGAAAAGATGAATACCACCATTTGCATCGACATGGATGGAACTGGAGGGGATCATGCTAAGTGACATAAGTCTAGCAGAGAAAGACAATAATCACATGGTTTCACTCATACATGGAAGATAAGGAATAGCATGGAGGACCACAGGAGAAGGGAGGGAAAACTGAATGGGAAGAAATCAGAGAGGGAGACAAACCATGAAAGACTCTGGACTCCAGAAAACAAACTGAGGGTTACAGAAGGGAGGAGGGCAGGGGTCACAGGGTGATGGGTATTAAGAAGGGCACATGATATGAAGAGCACTGGGTGTTACATACAACTAATGAATTGTTGAACACTATACCAAAAGTGTAGGATGTACTATATGCTGACTACCTGGCTATAGTAAAAATAAATAATTAAAAATTTTAAAAATTAACAGAAATATAATAGCCACATCAAAAAAAATTTTTTTAAAGCAAAATATATTGTTATATTATAAAAAAATTTCTTCATTTAAAAAAATTTTTTAAATTAAAAAAAAAAAAAGGCCTGGCTTCTCGGAGGTACAAGAATGAAAGCAGAGAAACCAGGTAGAGGCCTCGTACAAGATCTCAGTGTCACTTGACTAGGGGGAGGGAAATAGAGGAATCTGGGGTATACTTTGTGTGGGGTCAACTAGGCCATACCTAATGGCTTGGAAGGAAGAAAGAATGAGGGCTATGAGGCAATGGGGTTAATCAAGGTGGATTCCTACACTTCTACTTGAGCAACTGAATTGGAAAGGTTGCCCTTTAACGAGATCAGTACAGAGGGACAGGAGAAATTTAGGGAAGGAAAGGCAATCAAGAGTTCTGTATTGACCTCATTACGTTCCAGGTGTCTACTGAACAAGCAAATAAAAATGAATGAAAACACTCACCTCTTTCTAATGGAAAGGCGAGACCCTGAAAGTGTCATGACACTGGAGCCCCCAGCAGAGAGACTGTCAATTACAAGAAGTAAACACTTGATTTTGCCTTGGAAGCAGCACATCTCATTACTCAGAGAACTTTTTTTTTCCCCCAGAAGGACCGTGAGATATGCAAATGCCCAGCAAAAATTTTTCTGGACGCAAAGGTGTTAGAAGCCAAAAATAATAGAGCAGAGTGATGTAAAAGAGCTCCTTTGTGGTGGGCAGTGTACCGTGTCTGCAGAGTTTTCTCTTTAGAGCAAAATTCCTTTCCCAATTATGGACTTAGACTGGCCTAAACAATTATATGTTATTTTATTTAAAAATGTGTGCAAGTCTTTGGTGATAGGGTGTGGATAAGATTGAGTGGGCTACCTCAGAAGACATCGGGAATCAATATCCCCAAATTACCAGGAAATACATGTAGGCTGCAGAATCCACCTCAAAGTTAGACACGACTGTAAGGAAGAATAAAACCTGGCTTGATTAAATTTACATTTTTCCACTTGTGCGTTTCCAAACAATGACTTAGATACAGAGAAATATACTAATGCTTCACCATTGCGGTCCTAGCTTGACTGCGTGCTTTTAACCCAGCGGCTAGACCATGTCCCTGAAGAGATGGAAGATGAAACTTCTTCTGAAGGAAATAAATATTTTCACTGTCCATGTTCCAATGGAGAGATGCATTCCTGTACCAATATAGGACTTAGAAAGATGCGTCTTAACTAGAAAGAATGAAAATAAGAAGAACAAAGCTTCTTCTTGCCCAGAGACTTGGAGGAGCCATGGCTCTGGATTACAGGTGAGCAATCCTTTAGAGGTAGGTAAACTGGCTTCTGGAAAATGCTCATAGGCTGGAATCTGAGAGATCTGTACATGTCAGCTTTAATGAGGGCCACAACTAGTGGCCATCATAAGTTTCTCTCTTGGCTGTTTTTTCTTCAATTATTCCTGAATGTGCTGTAAATTTTGCAAAATTAAATGCCCATCCATGGAGGAAGCATCACAGGGGAGAGTAGCAGCAGCCCAAAGAAAGCCATTTCCAGGAAATGTGGAGGAGGGCATAGAAGAAAGGAAGCAGTAGTCCCAGAGCAGCACCAAGATGGTGGCTAACTGAGGCACACGGCAGCAAGGAGGAATTGATTTAATAGGGACTATCCCCTTAGGACTATCAGAAACATATGGGAAGAGAACTTGGCAAAAAACTAGATTTTGGAGGGTGGGAGGTTGGAGCCATTGTACATCTGGTCTTTAAAAGAGAATGTGTCCTCATTTTAGACAAAATGAGACATCCCTGGAATATTTGACTATATCCTTTTCAAGGCTGTAAGTTCTTTCAAAACATCAGAAAGGAGGAATACCCAACTTTTTTATCAACATGGTCAGGACTGGAGGAGATTATGCTGAGTGAAATAAGTCAAGCAGAGAGAGTCAATTATCATATGGTTTCACTTACTTGTGGAGCATAAGGAATAACATGGAGTTCACTGGGAGCTGGAGAGGAGAAGTGAGTTGGGGAAATAGGAGGGGGAGATGAACCATGAGAGACTGTGGACTCGGAGAAACAAAGTGAGGGTTTTGAAGGGAAGAGGCGTAGGGGGATGGGTGAGCCTGGTGGTGGGTATTAAGGAGGGCATGGATTGCATGGAGCACTCAGTGTTATACATAAACAATGAATCTTGGAACAATGAAAAAATCAAATTTTAAAAATAAAATAAATTTTATAATTAGTAGAAATAAACATTATTGGTAAAACAAAAAACAAAAACAAACAAAAAAAACCAAGAATGTACCAGATAAGAAAGACTTGATAATTATATCTGAGTGAAAGGCTAAAGATATCTTTGAATTACACCTTTTTTTTTCAATTTTTATTTTTTAAAGATTTGTATTTATTTGAGAGAAAGAGTGAGCGTGAGAGAGAACGAGTAAGAGGAGTGGCAAGGGAAGAGCAGAGAGAGAAGCAGACTCCCCACTGAGCCAAGAGCCTGATGCAGGGCTCGATCCCAGCACCCTGGGATCATGACCTGAGCCAAAGGCAGAGGCTTCACCGACTGAGCAACTGAGGTGCCCCTGAATTAAACTTTTAATCCAAACACCTCAGTTTGTTTTAAAGCATCCCAACTCATACTTCTTGAATTGTATATCTAGAATTCAATTGTTATGAGTGTCATGAAATAACTTCTTTTAAATGAGCTTGATGTTGTAATAGCAGGAAGACAGGGATTTTCTGTGCATAAATCATTTAGATGAAAGTGACAGCCACATGCTGCTGTTCTTTACCAGTAGTACCAGGGACAGCCAGCCAAGGAAGCCCAGAGACTAAGTCCCTGTAATAGATTTATTTTTAAAGATTTTATTTATTTATTTGACAGAGAGAGATCACAAGTAGGCACAGAGGCAGGCAGAGTGAGAGGAGGAAGCAGGCTCCCTGCTGAGCAGAGATCCCGATGCGGGGCTTGATCCCAGGACCCTGGGATCATGACCTGAGCTGAAGGCAGAGGCTTAACCCACTGAGCCACCCAGGCGCCCCTGTAATAGATTTCTTAATACAATGCAATCATGTAAGTGTTGTGTGTGTCGCTACCAGGAACAAGAATTAAAATGGATTTAGCTAGAATAACCTGGGGACTAACTGAAGTTCTTTTCCCAATGGAAACAAAAACAAAATAAAAATCAAAAACAATAGTAGGACTAGTGATGCTAGATTTCTAATTACTCTTAGAAAGTTTAATAAGAAAATAATTTTAAAACCTTTGCTCTTGGGTTAAAATAAAAAAAGAATCAGTGTCTTCTATCAGTAGATTTGTTATATGGTTCAATATGCAGGCTTTTTGGATAAATTATCCACGTACATTGAAATCAATGTGTATTCTGCATCAGTTGGGTTATTACAATATGGTCAAGTTGATGAATGGTGCTGACCAAGTCTTCTGTCTCTTCCCTGATTTTTCATCTATTTGTGCTGTTGGTCACTGAGAAAGCAATGTTAGAAAAGTCCAAGTAGTTTTCTCCCTTTATTTCTGACAATATTTCTTTTGTGTACATTGCAGTTATGTTATTAGATGCATAAACATTTAGAATTATTATCAGGTATGGTAATATTCCTTATTTTGAAGTCTACTTCAATATTTACATAACCAACCAAGCTTTCTTATGCTTGGTGTTTGCAAGGATATACATTTTTCCATCCATTTATTTTCAATTGGTGTGTGTATTTATATTTAAAATATTTATCTATAGACACCATATGGTTGGATCTTGAGTTCTTTTTTGAATTTTGTGTTTCAATCTCCCATCTTGCTTTTTTATTTTTTAAGTCTTCCTTCCCCTGACCTTTCTACTTTATCCTTCATTTCTTGCTCATTTCCTATATTTTTTCAGGTTAAATGTTATTTTTAAAAGTGTATTTCTATCTTCTTTACTGTTGTTTTTTGTTTCCAGCTTTATTAATATACAATTGACATATGACATTGTATAAGTTTAAGGTGTACAGCATGGGGATTTGACACACGCATATACATAACTTGCAAAATGGTTAACATAATAGAGTTAGTGAACATCTCCCATGACCTCAAATAATTACCCTTTTCTTGTGGTGAGAACACTTAACATCTATTCTCTTACCAACTTTCAAGTATATAATAAAGCGTTGTTAACTATAATCACAATGCTGTAAGTTAGATCCCTTGTGACTGGATATCTGAACACTTTGACAAATATCTCCCCATAAAAATATATATGTATATGTACACCACATCTTCTTTACTCATTCATCCACAGATGGACACTTATATTACTTCCATATCTTAGCTATTGTAAATAATGCAGCAATGAGCATGAGAGCACAGACATCTCTTTGAGATCCTGATTTCCTTATATATAAGTAGAAGTGAGATTGCTCAATCATATGGCAGTTCTATTTTCAATTTTTTGAGAAACCTCCGTACTCTTTTCCATAATGATCATCCCAATTTATATTCATTCCCACCAACAGGGGTAAGTGTTTCTTCTTCTTCATATCCTCACCATCACTTCTTATATCTTATCTTTTTGATAACAGCCATTCTAAAATGAGTGAGGAAATATCTCATTTTCATTCACATTTCCTTCACGAGTAATGATGTGGTGCATCTCTTCATATATGTGGCCATTTATTTATACATCTTTGGGAAAATGTCTGTTCAGTTCCTCTGCCCACTGTTTTAATTGGATTGCTTGTTGTTTTACTATTGAGTTGCAGGAGTTCCTTATATAGTTTGGATTTTACCTATTAGCAAATACATGGTCTGCAAATATTTTCTCTCATTTGGTACATTGTCTTTTCATGTTGTGGATGTTTCCCTTTGCTATGTAGAAGCTATTTAGTTTCCTGTAGTTTCACTGTTTCTTTTTTTGTTTTAGTTGCTTGTGATTTGGGTGTCATATCCAAAAAACTACTGCCAAGATAATGTCAAGTATCTTTATCCCAATTTTCTTCTAGGATTTTTATGATTTGGGTGTTACATTTAAGTATTTAATCCATATTGAATTAATTTAGGTAAGTGGTACAAGTTAAGGACCTAGTTTCATTTTTTGCATGTGAATATTCATTTTTCTATATCATTTATTGAAGAGACTGTCTTCTCCCCCACTGAGTGTTCTTGAATTTATCAAATATTAGTTAACCATATACACATGAGTTTATTTCTGGGCTCTCAATTTGGTTCTATTGATCCATATATTTGTTTTTTGTCATTATTCTACTTTTTTTGTAGTATACTGCTACTACTGATTTGTAGTATAGTTTGAAATTAGGTAGTATAATGTCTGTTTTGATCTTCTTTCTCAAGATCACTTTAGCTGTTTGGGCTCTTATAGTTCATACAACATTTAAGGTTCCTTTCTTTTTTTATTTCTGTAAAAAATGCCACTGGAATCTTGACAGATATTTCATTAAGTCTATAGATGGGTTTGAACAGTGTGGATATTTTACAATATTAGTTTTTCTGATCCATGAACATGGGATAGCTTTCTCTTAGTTTCTGGGTTTTGGTTTGGTTTTGTTGTTTTGTTTTAAAAAATCAATACCTTATTGTTTTCAGGGTACAGATCTTTCAATTTCTTGATTAAATTTACTTTTTTAAAGATTTTATTTATTTGAGAAAGAGAGAGACAGTATGAGCATGGGTGGGGCTGGGGGGGGTAGGCACAGCAGGAGAGAGAGAAGCAGACTCCAACCTGAGCAGTGAGCCTGAAGTGGGGCTCAATCCCAGGACCCTGGGATCATGACCTGAATTTAAGGTAGACACTCACCTGACTGAGCCACTTGGGTGCCCCTTGATTAAATTTACTCTTAAGTATTCTATTTTTTTGATGCTATTATAAATGAGATTGTTTCTTTATTTTTCAGACATTTTACTGTTAGTAAATGGAATCAAATGATTTTTTATGTTCATCGAGTATCTTTCAACTTTACTGAATGTATTATTTCTAACAGTTTTTTGGTGGAATCTTCAAGGTTTTATATATATGAGATGATATCATCTGCAGAGGCAATTTTACCTCATCTTTCCTCATTTGGATGCTTTTTTTTTTCCCCCTTTTCCTGGCCTTATTGCTCTGGTGAGAGTAGGCATCCTTGTCTTTTCCTGATCTTAGAGGAAAAGCTGTCAATTTTTCACCACTGAGTATAAAGTTAGTTGTGGGCTTGCCATTTACAGCCTCTATTATGTTGAGATATGTTTCTTTTGTATCCCATTTGTTGACTGTTTTTAATCATGAAAACATGCTGTACTTTGTCAAATGCTTTTTCTGCATTTAAGATGATCATATGTTTTTTATCTTTCATCTCATTGACGTAGTGTATCACTTATATTTGTCTTTGTTGAGCTACGCATCCCACAGATAAATGCTACTTCATCATGGTGTATGATTCTTTTAATATACTGTTGAACTCGGTTTGCTAATATTTTCTTGAAATTTTCTGCATATATATCCATCAGTGGTATTGGCCTGTAGTTTTCTTTTCTTGTTTTCTCATTTTGCTCTGGTATCACAGTAATGCTGGCCTCATAAAATGAGTTTGGGAATGTTTTTTTCCTCTTCAATTTTTTGGAAGTGTTTGAGAAGGACTGGCTTTAATTCCTCTTTAAATATTTGGTAGAATCCATTAGTGAAGCCATCTGGTCCTGCATTTTTCTTTGTTGAGAGGTTTTTGATGACTGACTCAATCTCTTTATTCATTATTAGTCTGTTCAGCTTTTCTAATTCTTTCTGATTCAGTCTAGGTAGGTTGTATGTTTCTGGTAATTTATCAATCTCTTACAGGTTATCCAAGCTGGTATATATTGGCCATAGTACTCTCTTTTAACACACTCTTCTTTTTTTTTTTCCATTGGATTTGTGTGTTATCAATTGTAACATCTCCCTTTCATTCCTGACTTTCTTTGGGTCTTTCTTTTTTTCCTTCTTAGTTTAGCTAGAGGTCTGTCAGTTTTGTTTATCTTTTCAGTAAACAAGTTCTTAGCTTTTATTTTTAAAAATAAAATTTTAAAACTACTGAAAATAAAATATATCTTAGTTTTAGGCCATTATTTTCTGGTCTCTTTCATTCATTTCTGCTCTGATCTTTTTTCTATTGTTCCTTGTCCAAATCTGGGCTTTGATTGTTCTATTTTTTCTAGTTCCTTGTTGTATAAAGGTAGACTGTTTATTAAGCTTTTTTTTTTTTAAACAACCCTTCAACAACACAGGTTTCAACTGCACAAGTCCACTTAAATGCGCTTTTCTTAATAAATACATTAGAGTGTTGTAAATGTATTTTGTCTTCCTTATGATTTTCTTAATAACATTTTCTTTTCTCTAGCTTACTTTATTATTATAAGAACACAGTAAATGATACCTCTTATATACAGAATATGTGCTAATCAACTATTGATGCTATTGCTAAGGCTTCTAGTCAAGAGTAGGCTATTAGTAGTTACGTTTTGGGGGAGTCAAAAGCTGTATGTATATTTTTGAGTGCAGGTGGGTGTCACTGCCCCTAATTCCCATGTACTTCAGGATCAACTGTTCAGCCTTTTATCACTATAAACTACTCTCTTAGAATTGCGGTCAGCAACAGGTGAATACAGGTTAGACATGTTGACAGGCCTAGATCACAGAGTAATTTGTTCATCTAGAAGAAACAAAGTTTCTGATGGCCAAGATATCTGTAATGGGCCAAATACTATCACACAGAAAGTACAGAAAAAGATAAAAAATATAAGGAAAAATAACAGAACAAAGAATATTTCTGAAGCTCTGAGGGAAAGGAATATGTGGAGGCTAAAAATTAACCTATACTTTAGCGCTGCAGTGTTTGAAAAAAATAAATTAGAAAAATTTGTTGTATATGCTTATTGTGGGAGGAATCACTGGATGTGGGGATGGTGACAAGCGCGTATTTGCTGTGTAACGTGGTAGTGTTAATATTTCTTTCTACCACAATTATGTTTGCATATTACAGCTGTGGTTTAGCATAGGACATGCAAAAATATTCATAATGTCTTCTATAAAGTTTATATATATAACATTTAACATACTAAAAATCTATGTAAGGCCACTAGAAGGTGGAAAGCTTTTTAATGTATTATTTCATGTGACACTCATAATAATCTTATTAAATAAATAAAAATTGTCTTGTTTTGTTTTGTTTTGTTTTTCAAGGTTTTATTTATTTATTTGACAGGGAGATCACAAGTAGGCAGAGAGGCAGGAAGAGAGAGGAAGGAAAGCAGGCTCCCTGCTGAGCAAAGAGCCCGATGTGGGGCTTGATCCCAGGACCCTGAGGTCATGACCTGAGCTGAAGGCAGAGGCTTTAACCCACTGAGCCACCCAGGTGCCCCAAAACATGTCCTGTTTTTATATCCATTTAATAAGTGAAAACCTCAATGTCCAAGAATGTGTGGCTTACCCATGGTTGCACCAGTATAATAGGGCAATGCTGAAATGTGAATCTGATCAGGTCTCATACACCTAACCTACCTAACTTTTAATCCGAAACAATTAAAGAGTTCTAGCATCTAATCCATACCTACGAACCTCAAATCACCAGCAATTAAGAATTGCTAGCTCCCTGTGAGTTCTGGGTAAGTAAGTTTTATTCTACTGTTGCCCGTTTATAATTTTGAGAATACTTTCATTCCTATTATCTTATCTATACTTATTAAAGGGGTTGAAAAGACAAGCATTATTTGTATTTTAAAGGTAAAAAATAGAAACAAAATTCTAAATGACTTATTTAAGAGAACACTGAGTATTAGAAAGGTAGGAGTAGAGACCTAGGACATCTGACCTCATCTCAGGATTGTTTACTCTGGAGTTTACAGCCTCAGAGAAAAGTATTCTGACCTCTTTTATGTTGGATACCAAATGCTTACACAGACATTTCATAATAAATAAATGACAGCCACACGAGGGAGGGCCTATGTTGACTTATGTGAAGACTGCATCCCCCCAACAATCCCACACAGATGTGGCCCAAGCACTGAGAGGCTAGGAATTACTGTCCACATGTGAGTAGTCTATTTCTAGACTCCTATTCTCTTCCATTGATCTGATCGCCTGTCTACACCAGCACACTATTCTGCTTACTTACTAAGTCCTGAAATCAGTAGTGAAAATTCTTCAACTTTGACCCCCTTTTCTCAGTAGTTTTAGCAATTCTAGGCCTTTTGCACTTTCATATAAATTTTAGAATCAGTATGTCACTGTCTATCTAAAAAAGCTTCCTGGGATTTGGATAGAGATTACATTAAATCTATAGATCTTTGGGGAGGAAATTAACTACTAATCATCTTGTGTCTTCCGTTTTCTTATTGACACACAGTGTTATGTTAGTTTCAAGTGAACAGTATGATTCAACATTTCTATGCATTCATTACTCAGAGCTTACCACAATAAGTATAGCTACCATCTGTCACTACACAAAGTTAGTGCGATATTGACTATATTCCCCGTGCTGTACTTTTCATCTCTATTACTTACTTATTTTATAACTGGAAGTCTGTACCTTTTAATCCCCTTTATCTATTTTGTCCAACCCCATACCCACCTCCCCACTGGCAACCACCAGTCTGTTCTCTGTGTTTAAGAGTCTGCTTGTTTTTTGTTTATATGATTTATTTGGGGGGGGGAGGGGAGTTTCCACATGTAAGTGAAATCATACAGTATTTGTCTTTCATATCATATTTGTATTTGTCATTTAGCATAAGACCCTCTAGGTTCATCCATGTTGTCACAAATAGAAGGATCTCATCATTTTTTATGACTGAGTAATATTCCACTGTATAATAATATAATATCCTCTGAGCATATCCCTACCTTATGACCCATATATCCTTCCTAGGAATCGATCTAGGAAGCCCTTGGACAACACACCAGTAGACACATGAAAAGATGGTCCTAGTTCCACTGCTTTAAAGAGAAAGATACTAGAAGTTTTTCTTCATCAGAAAAGAGGATAAATAAATGGTTATGTATTGGTACATAAATAAACTATGGGCTATTATATGGCAGCTAACAGTGAATTGATTGTTAAACATAATGGTGAATTTTTAAAAATTCATACAGTATGATTCTATTAATATTATACTAAGAGATCTGTAAAGCTGGTGACATATTGTTTCAGAATGCAAAAATATGTGGTAAAATTGTATAGAAGAGCTACAGAATGGTAAATACAAAATTTATGATAAGGGTAACATTAGTATAAGGAGAAAGTGATGAATTTAGGCAAACTTCAAAAGTTTTGCCTTAATTTTAATGGTGAGTTCATAGGTGTTTATTAATGTGTGATTCTATACAGTATACATATATTTCAAACTATCCTTTTCTATTTCATATTGAATTAAAAAATCACTTTTCAAAGGAAAGAGCAAATAATTTTATTGGCTGAGGAAAGAAGAGTAAATTAAATCTGACACTAGTGAAAGAGTGTCATCCCTTCAGGCTGCTGCAACACAATACCATAAACTGGGTGGCTCTTAAACAATGGAAATTTGCTTCTCACAGTTCTGGAGGCTAGACGGTCCAAGATTAAGGCACCAACACTGTCAGCGTCTGGTGAGGTCTGCTTCCTGGCTTACACTGCATCCTTACATGGAGGAAGGGCCCAGAAAGCTCTCTGGGATCCCTTATTTAAGGCACTGATCCCATTCGTGAGGGCTCCAACCTCATGAACAAATTGCCTCCCAAAGGCTCCATCCCCCAACGCCATCACCATCACCATGGGGGCTCGGATTCAACACACAGGTCTGGGGAAAACATACTCAGTCTACAGACGGCAGTTACTGTTCTTTTCCTTTTAAAACTGTATCACTGATTCTTTATTCACACCTTTCTCTGTCTGACTTATAAACTGCACGCCAAAGTCGTAAATAATAACTGGCGTCTCCAGTGTAAACATTTTAATATTGTGGGGTATTTTTTGACATCTCCTTTCTACAAAGTAACTAAAGCAGTTGAAAATGCAAGAGAAAATGTTGTATTGTTTGGAGAAACGTGCCACGAGCCACATCCACATATAACACGCCGGAAGTAAGAGACAAACAGCAGACTCCAGTGTCAGTCTCCCAAGTTTCCTTTCACTCAGAGACAGGGGAGAACTAAAAGCCAGAGGGGCTTGAAGAGTGGTCTGGGTCTGCCTTGGATCTCCATGTTGTGGGGCTTTGATCTGCATAGTGTGATGTGACTGACACGCTCACTTCTTGCTTCTTGAGGTCTCCCGGGTGGCTGCAGATCTCTACAACGTGAGGACCCTCGGGGACGGCCTGACGGTAGGAGGGAGGCTTTAAACCCCATTTGAGAAGGAGAATGGAAATGAAAAATGGATCCTTAAGTGTGCATGAGGCAAAGATGAAAATACAGCATTCCATGCGACACTCCAGCAAAGGGCACCTGCACTAGATTTCATTCCCACCGTTGTGCCAGCTGTATACATGGGCCAAAGCACAGGTTTCTGTCCCGCTGTGATTCTGATTCAGGGGCATGAAATTGGGAATACTATGAGGCGTATGGATGCTGATAAGCTCCCCTGGGGTCTCCAATTCTGTGGCCCTCTCTCTTCTCTGGTATAAAACTAATGATTTAGAGGCTACAACTAGAAGAGTCACCTTTTCTTTCTGTCAGAGAGACAGAAAAGGAGCAGTCAGAGAGAGACCTAAGAAACCACAATTCCAGAAACAAGGATGACAACGTCCCACATTGGTTAACTGGTGGTTAAGAAATGAGAAGAGCGCTGCAAAGAGGCCCTTGGTTTGGATGGTTTGTGGTAAGAAATGAGTGCATGAGCTATACTATAAAGGAAAAGAAGGATGGGGAGAAGCTCACAGATATAATACCATTTTGTAACAACGAAATCCAAAGAGAGGGAGAAACATTCTTGAGATGTATCTTAGCCCATTCAGCCTACTATAACAGAACACCAGAGCCTGGAGACCTCAACAACAGAAATTTATCTCTCACAGTCCTGGAGCCTGGCAAGTCCAAGATCAGGGAGCCAGGACAGTCAGATTCTGAGGAAGACCTTCTTCCTGGTCTGCAGACAGCCTTCTTACTGTGCCCTCACATGGTGGGGAGAGAGAGAGCGCGCTGGACTGCTCATCCCCTCATAAGGGCACCAATCCCATCATGAGATCACCACCCTCTTGCCCTCACTCGAACCCATTACTTCTCTAAGGTTCCACCTCCAAATACCAAATATCATTGCCCTGGGAATTAGGACTCCAACATAGGAGTTTGGAACACAAAAGTTCAGTCCATAGGAAGCTTTGAGAATTTTTCTGTATAATTCTTATGAATTAGTTACAAGTTGCCAACAATTTTCAGAGTAATACTGACCGATCTCAGAATATTCTCAGAATAATGAGTGAATAAATTGCAAACCAGCAATGGTATACTAAAAAGTATACTGTCTGGCATTTTACCACCAGGAAAGTGCTAGAAACCATTTCTGATGGTCTCCATGAAACACTCAATATATTCCTGAGACTGATCCTAAAACTCACCAAGTGTGTGCTGAAACACCCCCAAACATAGCACCCTAGGATTCCAGAGCGGGCAGACCAGCCTTTCTGATTATCTCATCTTCATTGCTTTGAAAGATGAAGAAAGTCTGCTTCAAGGAAGACAGAAGATGAGCTCACTTGCCAAGGTTCTCACTATTCTTCTCAGTAAGTAAACAAGACCTTCCTCTGATCTCATCGATGTAATTATTTTCCAACAACTCTTATTTTTCAACTCATCCAGATACTACGCGGAAACATGACCAGCCAAGTCTCTCTGGTTCTGAATCAGCTGTGCCCAATTTTATGAAGTAAAAATAAATGTATTTTGAGTTCCTCTTGGGAATGAAAATATACCTCTACTGTTTCACTCCTGGAACCAGGTGTTACAGAGACTGGCATTAATCACCACCTAAAAACCTTCCACCATGTCATCGATGGGTGCACTTAAAAATGCCTAAATCTGGGGCACCTGGGTGGCTCAGTGGGTTAAGCCTCTGCCATCAGCTCAGGTCATGATCCCAGGGTCCTGGGATGGAGCCCTGCATCAGGTTCTCTGCTCAGCGGGGAGCCTGCTTCCCTCCAACTCCTTTCTGCCTGCCTCTCGGCCTACTTGTGTTCTCTCTCTCTCTCTGTCAAATAAATAAATAAAATATATATTTTTTAAAAAGCCTAAATCTGTACATAGTGTTGTTCAAACTGAATGAAACAGAATTCCAGGAACTAACTGTCCATGGCAGAAAACACCAAATGAGAGTATCCAAAGGGCAGACTGGAAAAAAATGAGCAGGCACTGAACTTGAGGGAACTAAGATGATGATCATGTCTACATTTGAGCTTGGTGATGGAGCCGAAGAAAAACCGCCAACAGCATGTAGGGGCACCACTGTTTACCAACGTCAGCAGAGGGGGCTCCATTCCTGGGGGATCTGTGATGTGATCCCTTCTTTAGACAGATGTGGAGAGGAATGGGTTCTGATCCAGAGTCTGACTCAAGGAAGGTGTTCTTTACCTTTCTGCACTTCCCTAAAACTCTCAAGTGGGTGTTCATGATGTAAACGTGCACAGCAGAACAGGACAAAGGTAATTCCATTAGTGAAAAAAAAAAAAATTCTGACCGGGACTCCAAAACATTTTTATGACAATAATCTATATTTCTTGAACTTCTGAGATGCTAGAGGTAGAGGAAAAATGGACTCAAAAGTCCCTGAACAACTGTAGAATCCAGAAAGAAGAAAGGAGAGGAACAACAGTACAAGTAGATAAGGAGCAGGTAAGGTTTGAAGATATCTGATGACTTTTACCTGTTGGGAACCCCTGTTCTGGCATTCTACAGCTGCACCCCACTCCCAGATTAAAAAAAAAAAAAATCATTGCAGTAAGCCTAGACTATTAAATCATGCGGTTTCTGGAAGATGATTTAGTCAAGTAGGATGTCAAGAGTTTTAAAAGTATGCACCTCTAGAGGGGCTGTGGGTGTTTGTAAAAATTTACATTAATCCGCCAGAGAGCGAGAAATTACTAAAAATGCTCTTATGTTCCGAACAAAATGTTTGTCCAATACCTGGTGTGGTTTCAGAAAGCCTTCCTGCACAGAGAACTATCAAAGCACGGCTACCCAAGGAAACACATCATGGCCAGTCCTTAAGGACGAGGATCCGTGTAACTGTGAGGTACTCCTGCTGGTCACGTACTTACAATTAGCGTCATCCTCTCAAAGGACAGTTTGGAGCTGCTATAACAAACATACTGTAGACTGGGTGGCCTGACCAACAGAAATGTATTTCTCCCATTTATGGAGCCAGGAAGTCCAAGATCAAGATGCGGGCATAGCTGGCTTCTAGTGGGAGCCGCCATCCTGGTCTGCAGGTGGGCATCTCGCATCGAGAGATACAAGAGAGCAAGAGCAAGTTCTCTGGTCTTTGCTTCCAAAGAACATGAATCCTAACCTTGGAGGCCGCACAGTCCCGAGCTCATGAGCGTGCCCTCAAAGCCCCATCTCCAAATACCGTCGCACTGGAGGTGAGGACTTCCACATACGATTTCTGGGCAGACACAGACATCCAGGCTAAGCAAGCACGTTCTCAAACTTCTTCAACAGACCGAAATCCCACCTGCTTTTAAACTGTTATTAGAATAGTATCTGTGCACACTACTGTTCTCAGACTGCTGTCTCCTGATTAAAATTTTGGAGCACTTTCCAAAAACATTAAACAACCAATCAAGATGGTGTCAGAATGCACAAATCTGGGAAGTAAAAATCTACAATTTTGGAGGCTTCTCTGTACAGTTAGGCAACAGGGGGAAGGTACACTCCCATCTCCAAAATGCTTCCAATCTAATTGAAGGGAAAACAGCACACTTCCCTCTGAGGAATTTAATTCTGTCCAAGTGGAAGTAAAACTTCTTTTTTTTTTTTAAAGATTTTATTTTTAAGAAATTTCCACACCCAATGTGGGACTCAAACTCACAACCCAGAGATCAAAAGTCGCACGTTCTTTTTTAATTCACTAAAGCAACAATTAGGAGACTCCCTCAACCCTCCCCCTCCTTTTGCTTCCTATCCCTCATTCTCTTACCAACCTGCAGGCACACAAAGGAGAGAAAAGGAAAGCTATGTTCTTGGCTCACAGATAAGGAAGCAGAGGCACAGAGAATTAAAATGCCTTGCCAAATTTCATGCAGTAAGTGTTTGCAAGAATTAGAACTATCATTTGCTCTACTAGATTAACCATTAAATAAGTCAGAAGAACCCATCACCTTTACTGTTACTGAAAATTAATAATCCATAACATCATGTAGGTAGAAGAACTTAAATACTATATTTAAAAAAAAAAAACTTTGGGGCGCCTGGGTGGCTCAGTGGGTTAAGCCTCTGCCTTCGGCTTGGGTCATGGTCCCAGGGTCCTGGGATCAAGCCCCACATCGGGCTCCCTGCTCAGCGGGGAGCCTGCTTCCCTTCCTCTCTCTCTCTGCCTGCCTCTCTGCCTACTTGTGATCTCTGTCTGTCAAATAAATAAACAAAATCTTAAAAAAAAAACTTTAAGATTTACTTTTATTTTAGAAAGAGACAGTGAGAGAGAGGGGGAGGGATAGAGGGAGAGAGAGAGAAACTCAGATTCTCTACAGAGTGCAAAGCCTGACTCGGGGCTCAATCTCACAACCCTGAGATCATGACCTGAGAGGAAATCAGGAGTCTGGATGCTTACCAACTGAGCCACCCAAAAGCCCCTTGAATAGCACATTTAAAGACAGAGAGCCAAAACTCCTAAAAATTTAGATCTCCTGAAAAACCTCAAATACAATTTTTTAAAAAGTCCATGAACTATCTAGTGAGACTATCTCTGGTGATTCTGATATACATGGTTGGCAAGAGGTTTACTCTTTCTTTTCCATTTTATCCTATTCATTTTGATTTATAGAAGCTGGAAAGACTTCCTTTTCTTACAGAAGTGGAATTAATTGGAGCACTCCTGTAATCTCAATGAGTGCCATTTCCCTTGTGAAAATGAGGGTAAAGCTTTAGACAAAAAGTAGATAAAACAGATTGACAGCAAACGTGGGTGGGAGAGAAATGAGAAATCTACCCTAAACTAAGGTTCTTGTATGTTTCAGACATAAGAAGCAAGAGAAGGATGTTAGTGGCAGAATTAATTTCACTGAACCTCTTAACTTAGAATGTTTAAAGCTTATGGTGACCTTTTCCAAGGCAATTAATTTACTTAAACATTTAGTGAGAGCTACAGCAGACTTTCAGTATTCATGCATGCATGCCATGTCTTTTAAGGAACAGAATTAAGTAGATAAAATAAGGAAATCATAAATTGTGACATTCTTTCCCAGGTAGCCAGGTTCTTCTTAATCTATGTCTACTAGAGCAAAGACCAAGGTCACACAAGTCAGACCACTTACAGTCCTAACATGGAAAAGACAACCCTCGGGAGGTTCTAACTGAACTGACTCTGGCTAAAAACTCTGTGAACATCACTGAACAAGCAAAAACTCAGGGGGTGGGGAGCACTGCTGCAGCGATCTATGGGAGGTGAGACACAAGGAAAGTCTCCTGCACCAATGGAACTATGGCTGGCAAAATGGTAGCTCACATTTCCCGAGCACTATCCAACAGGACCGCAAAGGAAAAACCCATCAGTCTAAATCTACACCATCATTCTTTTTTATTTCCGCATCTAAATAGAAATGATGATTCTTCTAGACTGTCGGCAATGCCAGGCACGACGGGGGACCCATGTTACAAGGTTGGAGCGCTCTTCCCTACCCCATTCCTCATTCCTCTTTGCAGGCTCTTGGTAATTCATACATACTGTGCGGGGCAAGGGAAGGGGACGGAGACATCTTTGAATGGGTCTCAAGCACCACAAGAGACTGTAGGAGATTGTGTGTGTCTGTGATTAATGTCACATGGTTAGAACTGTTCTGCTATTTAGGGTCGCTTTTTAGCTGGTAGGGACCTAGCCATTCTACGGCATCCGGATAAAATTGCAAAGTGTCTTGGGGTGCCTGTGTGGCTCAGTGGGTTAAAGCCTCTGCCTTTGGCTCAGGTCATGATCTCAGGGTCCTGGGATGGAGCCCCACATCGGGCTCTCTGCTCGGCGGGAAGCCTGCTTCCCCCTCTCTCTCTGCCTGTCTCTCTGCCTACCTGAGATCTCTCTCTGTCAAATAAATAATTAAAAATCTTTAAAAAAAAAAGTTCTTTAAAAAGAATTGCAAAGTGTCTGTCAGTGAAGCAAGTGAACATTTTATCTTAATAACCTCATACACAAAGGCAGTAATACCTTTCAACAAAAGGGCTGCTAGAAGTTCATGGACACTGTTGATAATCTCAATAAGCCTCATGAGAGGGGCTGTTTGACCTGTCCTTAGCGAATAATCCCATGGAAGAGAGATTCCTATGTGAGCTTTGAAGCAAATCAGCGCTAAGCAAAACAGAAACGGAGCTTAACCTCTGAATCAAGAGTTAAAAATTGTGACCATTTTTTACATTATTACTCTTGTTGTTTTAGGAGATTCGTAGGTTAGTTATTCCTAAATGATGCTTCCGCGAGTTTATATTTCTTAATTTCTACAGAGAGATGCTGCACTTCTCTAAGAGTCGTGACTGCGGGTGCCTGGGGAGCTCAGTCGTTAAGTGGCTGCCTTCAGCTCAGGTCATGATCCCGGGGTCCTGGGATCGAGCCCCACAGTGGGCTCCCTGCTCCTCAGGAAGCTTGCTTCTCCCTCTCCCACTCCCCCTGCTTGTGTTCCTCTCTCGCTGTCTCTCTCTCTGTGTCAAATAAATAAATAAATTTTTTAAAAAAGAGTCATCATGACTGGAGGCAACCTCTACTATTTACATTTCATAAAGATATAAAAAAAAAATAAAACCAGTAATTGCTCTACTGGGTATTTACCCCAAAGACACAGAGGTAGGGAAAAGAAGGGCCACCTGTACCCCAGTGTTCATAGCAACAAAGGCCACAGTCACTGAACTGTGGAAAGAGCCAAGATGCCCTTCAACGGATGAATGGATAAAGAAGATGTGGTCCATATACACTATGGAATATTACTAAGCCATCAGAAAGGATGAATCCCCAACTTTTGTAGCAACATGGACGGGACTGGAGGAGATTATGCTGAGTGAAATAAGTCAAGCAGAGAGAGTCAGTTATCATATGGTTTCACTTACTTATGGAACATAAGGAATAACATGGAGGACATGGGGAAATGGAGAGAATGGAGTTGGGGGAAATCAGAGGGGGAGACGAACCATGAAAGACTATGGACTCAGAGAAACAAACTGAGGGCTTTGGAGGGGAGAGGGGTGGGAGGCTGGGTGAGCCTGATGGTGGGGATTAAGGAGGGCATGTATTGCATGGAGCACTGGGTGTGGTACATAAACAATGAATCCTGAAACAATGAAAAAATATAATTAAATTAAAAAAAAGAAATCCAACATATCACAGTATTTCTCTCATTTACTTAAAATCCCAACATCTTGGCGTGCCTGGTGGCACCATTGGTTGAGGGCCGGGCTCAGCTTCAGCTCAGGTCAGGATCTCAGGGTCTTGGCACCCAGCCCCACGTTGGGCTCTGCACTCAGAGCAGAATCTGCTTGAGATTCTCCCTCTCCCGCTCCTGCTCGTGCTTATGCGCATGCACCCTCTCTCTCTAAAATAAAATAAAAACCTTTAAAATAAAATACCAACATCTCACAATGAGCACACTTCTTGCAGGTCCTCCCGTCTGCTTCTAGCCAACAGCCCTGCATCTGGGAAGCAGGTAATGGAACATGGGAAACATACAGGATGTCTGCACTGGAAAGCAAGGCTCAGAGAAGAGAATGGGTGACACCAACGGGGCTGGTCCCAGGCGCTCCTCTTTCCTACTCTGTACAAGAACAAAACAAGCATCACTGACCACCTGCCAGTGTCTTTCAAATACGCAACAGACACAAGAGCCTATGGTGATGTGAACTCGGCAGGTTGGACACTCCTGAGCCCAGGAGGCAGCTTCTGGAAGCAGGCTGGATGGTGCAGAAATGACTCCGTCCACTCCTTACTGAGCAGGTGTTTACAAGATACCTGGTACTTGCCCAGAGGATGCACCAGAGAACGAGAGAGTCCGGGAACCCTGTCCACAGAGCTTACACTTCCACTGTGTTGCAGATCCTGACACTGCCCAGTCTGGCAGTCTGGCCCAGAAAGGGGAAAACAGGCCCACCTGGTGTAACATCCACAGAAAATTCTGCCGCAAGTCAGAGGTCACAGAATTTCATGTCAGGGACTCAAATAAATGCCATATCTATGGTTTTAAATGGGGGGGCAGGAAATCGCTGTCCTTTCCAAATTATAATAAATAATGGATAATCTTAAAATTGCTTACTAGTTGCCACCATGCAACACCTTGAATGTGGAGAGATTGTAAGAGTTTAATCTAATCTACAGCATCATTTACTTAGCTATTACTATTTTAACTTGCAGCAGAGTATTTTTTAATTTCCATAAACTTTATTTTAGACAAATAGCTTCTCCCAAGAACATGATTTTTTTTTGGGGGGGGGAATATATGACACTGATTCTATTTATTGATGGAAAACTCTTAAAACTTGAGAGTCACTTTTTAAGAACACTCTTTCTGGTCCTAACTATGTGATTATGCTCAGGGAGCGCATAGCCTTAGGTCCCTCAGTCATGAAATGAAGTTATCCAGGCAGACTTCTGGAGGTTTCCATCAAGCTATTGTATTTTATAACACAAAGGAGATCAACCCAGTGAACGTGGATTGACTTCCTCCCATGATGTTGCAGGAGAGGGAAAAGTTAATGCAGTGCATGGGGCAGGATGATGTAGATGTAAACACACCAATGGGGGAGATAAAGGACAGAGGTATTAAGGACCAGGATTATATGTGTCTTAATATCTGGGGAAAACCAGGAGGGCTCTGAATGGCCTAATCGTAAATTCCCTCCCCACTGTGCCGTCTACAGATAAGGTCACCTAGCGAAACAGCCCTCTTCTTCTAGGGGGACAGGCACCATTCCTGCTCATCTTTGAGTAGTAAGCTTCAGCTCCCTACCAGCCCATGGACTCATCCAAACAAGCTGATCATGTCCTCCCATAAGACCCAGCCACCCCGACTTCTTGTTACTTCAAAGGCTGCTTTCCATGGCCCCTGCTAATTCTGTTTCTCAAGTGCAAACTCCACGTGGCTCTGCTCATGCCATGTTCTCCTCCCCTGGGCTGTGAGTGTCTGTGTCTTTGATCTCATCCGTCCAGTGCTGGGTGCCAGGTGTTTGGGCCCTCCCATAACTCTGGGTTGGGAATTTCTCCCTCACCAACAGGGGGTGAAGAGAAGAAAGTCAAAAAAAGTTAAATCATACAGTCAATTCTGAGTATCCAGAAGGTGGTGGGGCACAGGACATCCAGGAAGGCAACAGAGGCCAGGAAGATGTGGGGAGATTTTCGATAGGCAAGGAGACAACAGTCATGAGGGGTGCAGCCAGAGGCAGTCCTATAAGATCAACGTCTCTCCTAATGCAGAGTCAGGATTAGAGAGCAGACGTTGGGGACGGGGCTCCAAGAGGGCTGCACCAGCCCAAGGATGAACTTGGGCTAGTTACAGTACAAGGACTGAGGCCTAGAGAAGCCCATGACAATGAGTCAGTGGTACGCAGGAGATGGGCATTTAGCTCCAGGAAAAGCTAGAACTTTGATTACTCAGATTGCTCATGGGGTAAAACAGGAGCCTTCATGTTACCTCGATCCCAAGTTACCCACGTAACACTCTAGAGCAAATGATGTTCACCTCCCTCTTCCTCCTCACTGCCTTTCACTGTACAAGACAGCATGGTTTCCAGGAGCGGGGATAGAGCTGTTCTGCACGAGGAGCCCGTGGAGAGCTCAAAGAGAATTGTGAGCCACGAAAAACTCAGAATTCTCACTTGAGATTCTAGAGCATCCTACGCCATTCTTCCGCCTAGCCCCACGGCAACCATGTTACTGTCCTGAGGATTAACACCAAACTCTCAAGACTGTCATTCACCTATTTGAAAACCTCTTTTGCGGCTTCTGTGCCTAGCTCTGGTTTCATGCCAGGTTTCCGTGATTTTCACATAATTGGAAGTGCCTTATTAAATCTGTCAGCTAAACCCCTAAGACTAGGAAGTTGGTTATTGTCAAGATCACACACTGACTCCATTATCTGATTTTTGAAAGTGGCTTTTATCAGATTATCTTGGCTCTGTAATTGGCTAAATCTCTCCATTCCTTTTCCTTTAATTTAAAAATTCTATCCAGTCACTGTTGCACACACGCCCCTTCATTTCTTGAGCTTTCTCCAGAGTCACGCTCATTTCGCTGCACATTTTCTGCCTTCAGCATCCTTACTCGGGGCTTCTGTATGATCTTATGTGTTCTTCCACATTATGTGGAACTGGGGTTCATATTTAAAACTTGCATTCATTTATTGAACTAATACTTATTTGTGGCATACCGAACATCTTCTAAGCACTGGAGAGACACTTCACAGACATAATAAGAGACACAGTTTTATTTTCAGGAATGGAAGCATGCCTTCTGGATATAAAATGTGACAACAAAACCAAGACAAGTTCTCTTCTTCTTCTTGCTTTCCCTAAAACCTTCTCAGATCTTTGATCTGGGTTTGAACATAGGAGAACAGCCCCCCTCATTCAGACCCTTACTCTCTGTATGTGCCATAATTCAGTCAAGTCTGAGCCAGACTGAGCTAGAACCTGTAGTCTACTATTCCAACAAATCAGGAAACCATTGTTTCCCTAGTTCCCTGGAGACCTCTGTCCTCATCTTCTGGCTACCCTACACGCTCACCAGCCTCTTGCACAGTGGTTCTGCATCTGTCCTCACACATTACCTGAGGCTGGAACCTTGCTTCTAGGATCCAAAGTCTATCTCTGATCCTCCTCTTTTCCAGTATCTACTGGAAAACAAGGATAGAAAGTAGGTTTGGGAGGTCCTACCTGTCTAGAAATGTCTTTACTCCTCCCTCGCCTAATGGAGGGTCTGACTGGCCAGAATTGTAGATAGAGGACTGTGACCAGGCCATGCCACTGTCCAGGACTCAAAGGGATTCTTCCATGAGCTTCTAGAGGATCAGTGCTGCTAAGAAGCCTGACACCACTATTCTCAATCCTTTGTTTGGACCTATTTTTCTCTGGTGCTCTAAAAATCTGCAATTGTTTGCCTGGATAATTCTGTTCCAATTTTTTGGTGCCCGCTACTTGGCAGGTCTTTCTTTCTGAAGACTCAGATTTCTTGGTTTGGGGAATTATTCTAACATCACTGTTTTCACTCACCACCCCCCGCCCTGCACTTATCTACATTCTCTACATGACTTCCAGTGGTGCCGGCAGAGTCCCAGTTTTTGTTTTCTCTCCAATTGTCAATTTCCTTGCCTCTTATTTGTCTTTCTAAGAAAGTTCAACTTCTTTATTTGAGTCTTTTTTTTTTTAGTGCCACATATTTTTAATTTCAAGAAGTTCTTGCCCATTCTCTGATTTCTCTTTTTAGCATAGAATACATTGACTGTTCTGTTACTTCTGAGGGTATTATGAGATTTTTTTGAAGTGTTCCTTTTTCTATACTTCATTCCTTGTGTTTATACTTTTTTAAAATTTTAATTTTTTTTTTTTTTTTTTATCATTTGACAGATCACAAGTAGGCAGAGAGGCAGGCAGAGAGAGACAGGAAGAGGAGGCAGGCTCCCTGCTGAGCAGAGAGCCCGATGCGGGACTCGATCCCAGGACTCTGAGATCATGACCTGAGCAGAAGGCAGAGGCTTTAACCACTGAGCCACCCAGGCGCCCTAATTTCAGTTTTTTTAGGTGTGTGCCTCCCCTTTCAGAGCCTGATTTAAAATGTCTGGTTCTGGAATACTTCTAAAATTCTTTCCTGCCACTCATATTTAATATATATATGACCTGTTTGGAAACCTTTGCAAATGTTGGTGGTCTTGCCAGGCGGGGGTCCTCAATGTTGGACAAGTGGGCAGTGAGAAGCATTTTTAGTGGCATGTCCCCAAATCCCCTGTCTAGAGGCTTTTTCTCATCTCTTGCAGGAAGAATCACCCAAGCTCCTGCCTTCTAGTTGACATTTAGGAACAGAGTGGGGAGGGGAGTGGGGGTCCCACTGTTCAACATGCAGACTCCAGCTTAATTCTCTGATTCAGCTCTCTCCCCGTCCTCACCCCAGGGCAGGCTTCTCACCCTTAGCTCTGGGGACACGGGGGCTGGAGAGTTCTTTGCTGCGGAGGCTGTCCTATGAACTGTAGGACATTTGGCAGATCCCTGGCCTCTAACTATTAGATGCCAGAATCATCCCCAAGTTGTGACAATTGTCACAATTGTCTCCAGATAGTGCAGGTATCCCCTGGGGAGGTGGGAGAAGAGTCCCTACTTGAGAACCATGGCCATGGTGTGTCTTGGCTCCCTATGGCCAGAATTTCTCCAGTTGTAGGGTTCTGGGCTCCTACAGAAGCAAGGGTAGAGGTGGCTAAAGGAGAGAAAGTTGAGGTCTAAACACCACATATACAGATTTTCCTGTAATCTTGCCTCACGCTCTCTGTGATATCCAGAGCCTCTCATTGTGTACTTTTCTGGGAATCTGGAGTGCTGCTTGATGACATCTGCAAGCATAAGTTAGTTTTCCCTCTCCAGGCTCCACTCCTCCAACCTCTTTACATATTCCAGAAATGTACCCTCTGGACACCTCTACCCACTCCTGACTCCTCTTTTCTTCACTGGTGACCTGTCTTTTACGTCTTTTCCTGGCATTTACATGGACTTTTAGAACGGAGCCAAGATGAACCATGTGTTCAACAGTTCATGTTCAACTAGAAACCTGTACCAGTATTGGTACATGAACATAGTCCATGTTCAACTAGAAACCTGTACCATTCGATTGTTTGTTTAGGTAAATATACAAGGTATTCCTTTCATCATTATTCTGACTAAACATATGGAGTGACACTGACCACCCCTGCCACTTTTTTCCCCAACTCAAATCAACCATTTCATGTTCCCAGAGTTTCAATAGTTTAAGTAAATTGGAAGACTTGACAGAATCTTGGGCCTCTTTCATAAAAATCTGTTTAGTGGGGCACCTGGGTGGTTCAGTTGGTTAAGCATCTGCCTTCTGATCAGGTCATGATCCCTGGGTCCTGGGATCGAGTCCCACATGGGGCTCCCTGCTCAGGGGGAAGCTTGCTTTTCCCCCTCCCCACACCTTGTTCATGCTCTCTCACTACCTCTCTCTCTCAAGTAAGTAAATAAAATATATTCTTTTAAAAATTGGTTTTGTAACTAGCCTAAAAGCCTTAGCTGAACATGGTAGGAGGACTGTGGAGGTGACATTCTAGCTCAATGCTGCATTTTGTGGAAACGTGGGTAGACACCTTCTGGTGGACACAACAATTTCTGAGGATGCCAGCCTGTAAAAATAAACCTGGAAGAAGACTGGGTTCAACCACACATTCCATTCCAGGAGGACCACAGGCAAGGCCTCCCGCCCAATCCCGTGTTTGTGTCACCCTCTCCAGGAGGCCTACGGTGCCGGCCCTCCCTGACTCCGCTGGCTCTACTGAAGAATGTCTGTCCCTGTCTCCTTGACGACTCCCCCTAACATCAGCTTTATGATGGTGTTCCCTTTCCCCAGGGGCCAACTCTCATTGAGCTTCTCCACTTTGGTGGGCAGGGTAGAGGGGGGCTGAGGACAGTCTATAGTGCAAGCAAGCTCATATCCTTGGCCTAAAGCACTGTATTTTAAATTGGACAAAGGGACCAAGAGAAATGCATTCCTTCCATCCATCTCTGGGTGCAGAAATAGCCCTCTCTTACTGATCTTGGGGGCTATTTCATTTTTTACAATACAAATCCTACAAGGATAAAATTTGATCCTGAACCTACTTAAATTTCTTTTTTTTAAGATTTTATTTCTTTATTTCACAGAGACAAAGCGAGAGAGGGAACACAAGCACGGGGAGTCGAAGAGGGAGACACAGGTTTCCTGCTGAGCAGGGAGCCTGATGCAGGGCTGATCCCAGGATCCTGGAATCATGACCTGAGCTGAAGGCAGTCGCTTAACCAACTGAGCCACTCAGGTACCCCTTAAACTTTTTAAAACTTTTTTAATGAACAAAATTTAAGCCATATTCCCATGGCTTACAAGAAAACTGAAGCAGTTTTCCATTCTGAAGGCCTTGGAAAGTATACTCGTAACTCAGAGATCAAGTCTCCGTCTTAGAGATAACAAGGACCAATTAGAACTCTGGTGGGTCTGCTTTATTTTCCTTAGGTAGGTTATTGCCCTACACCATGAAAAATACAGAAGATTTGACATTCAGAATGATTATGAAGTAACATTCATACAAACAAAACTCCCTGCCCAGACGCACAGCATCCCTTTGACTTCTCCTCGGCTCCTACTTTCAATATCATTGCAGTGGCTGAAACAGTCATCATCTCACTTCTGATCTACGTGGAAAAAAGAACCTGTGTGTTTTCCACTGGTAGGAATTAACCTAGCTAAAATGTCTCTTTTGTAATGCAAATTTTAAAATCCAAAATTGTAAACATATTTCATAACCTCCGAAAGTATTATGACCCTCACCCACAGATGACCTCAGAGCTTCCAGATGTCCTTGACTAGAGACCACTACACAATCTTGCCTGAATTAACATTTTTGTGTCTCAAAAGGGAGAATAAAAGGAATCAGATGAGAAAAGCTGTCGAGTGTCCCCCCAGTCTAAACTACTGTCATCAAATGCATTCAGTCTCCCCAATGTCTTCCCATAGTGGGATTTGTGATGACGTACTCACTACTGTTGACCTCCACAAATTATTTCCTGTATCTTTCCCCTCACGGGCTTCCTGCTGTCTTCAAACACCCCAAGTTTATTACCAAGTTAGGGCTTTTGCACTTGTTTCTTCACCTTTGACTGCCCTTAACCATATTTTACTGCATCTTATGATTTCTGCTCAAATTGTGCTAACTCCATATAGACATTCCTTGAATATCCAATCTGGAAAAAAGTCCTTAATCCCATCCATATCCACTCTTCCTGTAGCTTTTTTTTTCCAAAGTTGAAGTCTTAAATCAATTTTGAAAAATTCTCAGCCACTCTTTCTTCAAATATTTCTTTGTTCTCTCCTCCCATAGGCTCAATTACCTATGATTAGATCATTTCATCTTTCTCCAGCTTCCAAGTAGACTGTTTGATTTTTTTCACTCTATTTCATGTTATGTTACCATTTGGATCATTTGTTTACCTCTTCATGTGGTCAAGTTTACTGATCCTTTCCTCTGCTGTGTATGCCTGCTATCAAGCTCATCAAATAAACTGCTTATTTTTGATTTTTCAGTTTTCATTTCTAGCATAACCACTTGGTTCTCTTTTCTTTCTTTTCTTTTTAGTTTCTATGTCTCTGCTGAGATTTCCTATATATGTTCATGTATGTCCACTTATCCACTGATCATTTAACATATATTATCACAGGGTTTTTTAAAATTTTTCTGATAACTTCAACCTCTAATCCATCCCTTGGTCTACTTTTATTGACTATTTTGTCTCTTGACTGATTTATAGTTCTTGTTTCTTTGCACACTTCATGAATTTTTTTTGTGGTTCAGACATGGGAGTATATTAAATAATATATATTAGATAATATATAATTTATATTTGACATACAGATGACATAATAATATAAATCACATATTAGATATATTTATTAGAAACTAAAGTAAATAATAGTAATTTCAGAAAAGGATACGCTCCTTCTGTCAGCACTGAGTTAGGCTAACCTATAGTTGAGATGGGTCTGACTTTTGTTTAGCTTTAGTTAGATTTGGTTACCTAAATCTAACTTACGTGGCTTCAAAAGTTTAAAGACATGATCAGGACTTTCCCTTCAGCAAGACTGGGTCATTGGCAAGTCTCTGGAAATATCACTCCACTATACCACCCAGCCACCAAAATTTCAAGCTCTAAAAAAAAAAAATCTCCATCTACTTTTCAGCCCATCTTCTGGGTTTGTTTTTTTGTTTGTTTGGTTTGGTTTGGTTTTTTGCTTTGTTTTGTTTTGGGTGGTTTGTTTCTGGTCTCTAGAAACTCTAGAGAGTTTTCTTCTTCCTCCAGTCCCACTCCTGGCTTTCTGTACTCCTCAAGACATCTCTCTTAGTGCTGTTGTTTGACCCCTAGCCTCTAGAAGGCCTGCACAATACATTCTGTGAGGTCCCTGATTCATCTAGCAAGATGACTCTCAGCTTTCCTCCCCCTTTCCCAGCCTTTGGGGGTCTCCTGTAGTATACCTGATGAAGCCCTATAATGCCTAAGAGAGATCTGTCTCATCGCTCCCGCCCTACCCCTAGCCTTCAACAGTCTTCTGCCTTGTATTTAAGCAAAGCTTCTCATACCTTAGGGGTAAATTAGTTCAGCAAACCTGTTCTGTACATTTACTGAAGGTCCCTAGAAACCAGCTGGCAGGTAGATGCAGAGATGCTGAAGCTCCTTGGGATTCTAATCCTTCATGTCAACTCACTTGCAACTGTCCGATGCTGGGATGGTTTCTCTTTATCCTTTCATCTATGATAAAATTTTCCCCTCCTACTTGATCCATCAGGAACAAAAGTAACTGTGAGTCTCTTCTCTCATAGAAATGGCTTGTCACTTTCTGCACTGTTGTTAGTTAATTCTGTCTTTTTTGCATACCAAGCCCTGATGGGTTTGAAAGACTGTAATGCTGCAGAGTATCTGGCTTGGTGTCAAGACTAGAGAGAGAGTGACAGTCTCTCCTAACTTCCTACATCCATCAGAAGTGCAGACACCATCATGTTTCTTTCATCTCCATATTTTCAGCATCTGGACTGGTGCTGACACTTGATAGCCACTCAATCAAATTCTTGTTGAATGTGTAAAAAGAGAAGGGTGGTATTAATTAGACAGTAAATTGGTTTCATTAACTGAACAAAGATGAATTAAACTAAACTTGCCCTGAATTGTTTGAGGGGGTGAAGACTACACAAATAATAGAACTGTTTACGTCACTTCAGGTAATACTGCCATTGTAAGGCAACTCTGTACTTGGAAGCGATGTTATTTATTATGATTTTGTAACATGGATATATGTTGTGCAGATGAAGAAGGATCAATGTAATCTATGCAAATACAATAATGACATTAACTGAGAAGGGAAATGCAAAGTATAATGTACTTAAATGGAAAATACAGAAACTAAGTTAGAAAAAAGATTTCAATGGAAGGTTGGAACTGGTTTATTACTCATGACTTTTCCAGGTTTAAAATAAGTACAATTATATTATTAGTAAAACTTCATTACTACCCATGGAAATGCCCTATGGGTACACTCAGTATTTCCTCCTCATCTCATGACAGACTGTAGAAAATTGCAAGCCTAGGTTTCTCCCGGCTCACATTAAGCTGAGAAATTATAATGAACTGTACCGTCCCTCTTCTGAGTACATGCTTCCAGATTATAGTACAACCAGAGCACTGAGAAAACATTTCCTTGCACAGGACGGGTTGACTATTCAAATTAACGCTGGCAGAGTGGACAGGCTCCTGTATTATCTGGAGGGCTACTTTGTTTTACTGACAGAAATGAGAAGCAAGGGTCAGTATGGTCAGTGTACTGTGAGTGTACTGATGGCTAATACATAGCAAGCAAGGGCCAGCTCAGCAGAACAATTTTTAGACCTCCCCTACTACACCAACTGAATATAACCAGCTCACCTCCACTCAGCTCTAGTTGTGGGGAAAGAGTGGGTTATTAGAACCATACGTTAACAGCCACAGTCCAGCAATAATGATAAGGACTGCTAAGACATCTCTCAGTACATACTAACTCTAATTATGAGCCAAGAAGGTTGTCTATTTTTTCAGTCTCAGGAAAGGTAATATTTAGTAGGAATGGTTCATGCCATGAGTCACTTGCATCTCCAAAAATACATACTATAACACACTGTTAACAGGATACTTGTTTAGACATTCTTAAACGTGGTCACCTGGGGAGTAGGCTGGCTTCCTGTTTATGCCCTATGGCAGTTTAAGATATTGACTTGATTCTTTACAACCGTCCATGGTAGGAAGCGTTGCCAAACTTGAAAGCATCTTTCTCTCCCTTGAAGCAATGAAAATCAGCTGCTAGGTTTTTAGTAATGGTCCCAGATGGAAACGCAGAGTTAAGAGCAAGCAGGGCATTTATGCATGAAACATGTTGGGGAACTCCTTCCACGGGTCCTACAGAGTCCTAGCTGACCACGGGGTGACCATGAAGCACGAACATTTCTAACGAGCCAGCTCAAGCCCGGCCATTCCTTATGGCATTTCAGCTGATACGTTTCACTCCCTTCTGCATCTTGTAGGAAACGAAATCAAATCAGTAAAATAAAGACCTATTTGTTTAGTAGAAGTACCGACACTTCCAATGGAGACGTAAGTCATTTGAAATTTTCAATGAATGTAGGTAGATGCCCATTACAGCCTTGCAGGTCATCACGACCAAACTGTGCCACACCAATGGCTGGGGAATAGTGATGTGGTGGTGCAAGAGGGGGGATCCAGACAGATTGATCACCTCCCCCCATTTCAATACTTATCTCTGTCATAAAACTCTTGTGTGGGTAGTAGGAACGTAGGGGTTATTGAGATTTGCTCTGAGGAACTTGGAAATGACTGAAATGAGTGACTTTAAGATCAGCTCACAATGGATCAGAGCACAGTAGATGCTGGGGACCTCAAAAATATTCTGTAAATAGTTTAGCCCAAACACAATTAACTTGGGGCAACTCTTGCCATTAGCACATTGAGTTCTTGATAAAGCCTGAAAAATTCATATGATTCTTTCCACAGGCAAAGATACACCTTTCTGCCCATGAGGAAAAATCCAGTTCTTAAAGCCAAGTAAGGAATGGCTTGGAAGTGCTCATTTTATTTCTGATTCTCAATCCCCTATTTCATTTGGCTAAATGGAAGCAATGCAGACAATGTGGTGCGATGTGCATACTCAAGCAACAATATGAATCTTCTTAAGCAATCTCTTTTGTTGCTTCACTCTAGCTCAGTGAATGTCCAGACAATCCGAGTTTTGTTGAGCATCTTCTCTCATAAAAGTAGTCTGAAGAAAAGAGAAGAATGACAATGGTCTCTTTCTCCCAAGGGACTCATAATTTGGTACTTGGCCTAAGAATACTTCATCTTAAAATAGAAGACAGCGAAGAAAAGTGAAGAGTGGCTCTAACAGGGAACTTTCAGGCTCTAGTACAGAAGATATTTTGAATAAACAAGTCCATTCTTTTCAGTTCTTTACCTTAATAATTATTATATGCATATAGTAAAACAGAGTAAAAGGGGGGTTATCCCTCTTACCTCTGGCTTGTGACAATCTTCATTACCAGTTTTTAAAAGTATATCCTAAAATATACATACAAAGTAGCAATACACTTTTTTTTTTCTTGAAATATATCTTGGAAACAATTCTATATTATGACTATTAGAGTGGCTGTATTCCTTTAATTACCATATAATCTCGCATTGTGTACATATACTATAATATTATAATTTATTTAAATAGTTCCCTACTGATTGCCATTTAGGTTATTTGATTATTTTGCTATTTAAAAACAATTTGGAAGAAGAAGAGTATAGAGCAGTGTTCCAATTTTTTCTACTTCTGCTTTAGGTAATTTGTGGAAAGCTGTCAGGCTGGGCTCAGATTTTTCATTTTGTTATGCCGAAAGAATTTTCTTTCAATTTTGAAGTCAGTTAATTGACTAGGATATGTATATATTTTGACTGTTATGTGTAAACATCTCTTGGCACTTGAATCCTGGGTTCAAGACTTCTTTTGGTGATGGAAATTTTTCTTGAGTTGTATCTTCAGATTTTTTTTTCCCATTTCATTATTTGATTCTCTTCCTCAAGAAAAGTAAATATGCGTATGTTGATTCAGTCTTCCACATTGATCATTTTCTCAAATCATTTTAACCCTTTGCTTAGATCATCTTCATTTTTTGATTGCTTTTCTCGATGTTGTCACACTCATATTTGTAACCATATTCATGAAACCACTTTTTGAGGTATGACTGACATGCAAAAAGCTGTACATGTTTAATGTATACAATTTGTGAGTTTAGAGATAAGTATACACTCATGAATCCATCACCAAATCTTTGCCATAAACATATCCGTCACCTGCAGAAGTCTCCTACTGCCCTCTTCATTATTTTCTAATCATAGAAACACTTGAGATCTGCCCTCTTAGCAAAATTTTAGGTATGCACTACAGTATTGACAACTATGGCCACTGTGCTATACAACAGATCTCTAGGACTTACTCTTCTTGTATAACCAAAACTTTGTACCCTTTGACAAACACCTCTCCATTTCTCCTACCATATTTTCAATAAGCTCTAAATTCCTTCAAGTTGGGGTGCCTGGGTGGCTTAGTCGTTAAGCATCTGCCTTCGGCTCAGGTCATGATCCCAGGGTCCTGGGATCCAGCCCCACATGGGGTTCCCTGCTGGGCTTTGGGAAGCCTGCTTTTCCCCTCTCCCTCCTTGTATTCCCTCTCTCACTGTATCTCTGTCAAATAAATCAAATCTTAAAAAAAAAAAATCCTTCATATTGCTGTTAAGCATTTTATATTTGATGACTTTATTTTTTTGTTTCACTTATTCCCTGAGCTCAACCCTTTCATACTTCACTTTCTCTTTCTCCCACTGGCTCACCACATCTCTCGTGACCTCTTACCTATGTGATCTAAGTTTTTATTTTCTGGAAGCTAGTGCTTTCTTTTTTAAAAAAAACTTTACATACAAACAGAAGTCTGTTCAGGGAACGTCTTTTAGGTGTACATTCTCCATCTGCCATTTGTCTTTGTTACGTCTAATCTTTTCTGGTTCTTCTCCTTATCTCCTTCACCAGGCCCCCCTAACTTAGCACATGTCTCTGAACAATGTGAGTTCTTCTCGGACCAGGTCCTAGCAGGTTATGGGACAGGTTCTCTGGGACACAGGGCTGGGTGAGAGTTCTTCCAGCAGCTGCCGTCCGCTCGGGGGGCAGATGTTCCGTCACTCCCCCAGCTCACAACTGTGGCACATCTTTGTGATTTCCCATTCACCCACGGCCAGCAATCCTTCCCCTGCCCCAGGCTATGCCCCTTGGTACTGCTATTCCCAACAGTGAATGGTTGTTTTGCCCCTTGAGGTTGTGCTGCCTACGATGAACATCTATGCTGTACCAGTTTTGTCTAGAACCCGGCATTTTGAGCATCCTGACTCAATGTCTCTGCACACCTCTCCTTGCCTCCTTGACTTGCACACCCTTCCTCATTGTGGTGTGGGGTGCTAGATGACTTCTAGTTCCACTGAAAATGGATCTAGTTAGCTGTTTCCAATCTCATTTTCTGAGGGGAAAAAATGGCAGCTGCACTCTCTCTACTCCATCATAAAAGGAACACCTACCCATGACCTTCACCTGGGGGCCTCCACAGCATACGTGCCTTCCCCACAGTGGGACACAATTAGTGCCTGCTCTCGGGGATTCCTTCCCTAATGAAGACCATGGGAAATCGTGGGCAACCTGAAAGGCAGCGAGACCTCCAAACCTCCCTATAACGTAACTGAGCACAGAAATACGCAGGAGTACATGAAAAAGAATTAGGACAAAGATGTTACTTCCTTCAGTATCCAAGAAAGCTCCAAGAGCTCCATTTAGAACTGAGGAGGCAGAGCCCAGTTATGGTGTAAAATGGGTGGTGGTTCCTACTGATTTTCTTAGTATTTCTATATCTGTTCTTAGGGGAAGGTAATGCCCAACGCATATGTGTAGGCACACTCTGTGCTGGGGTTAGAGGGAGAAAATGGCATTTATCAAAGGTAATGACTAACCGAGCACTTAGCACCAACTTACTTACTGAGTAAATGCTCATTTACTGAGCCCTTAGCTGTGTAGCATGCCCTTAAGTCTTAGGTATTTTGGGTGTTACACCTTTATCTTGAGATCACTGTAGACTGGCAAGCAGCAGTTGTAAGAAACAATACACAGAGACCCTGTGAATCCTATTCCATTAGGCAATGTCTCCCAATGGCAATACTTCGCAAAAGTATAGTCCAGGATATCAACACTGGTACAAAGCACAGAGTCCTTCCATCACCATAATGCTCTCTCGTGCTGGCTTTCTTCTAGAGTCATACACGCTTCCCTATTCTCCCCTTCTTCCACCACTCTGGGAAACCACTAATCAGTTATCCATTTCCCTAATTTTGTCATTTCAGGACTATTACATAAATGGGACTGTGCCGTACGTAAACTTTCAGCTTTGGGCTTTCTTCACTCCACATAACTTTCTAGAGCTCCGTTCAGGCTGCTGCATATACCCATGCCCCTCTTTTATGGCTGAGGGGTATTTTATGGTATGACATAGCCCAGTTCAACCATTCACCTGTTCAAGGACGCTGACTTGGTTGCTCTCTTATTATTTCATCCATGAGGCGCTTCTGTTCCTTCCACAAACTTAATCCAGAAGAACCACCAGGAAGAACTCCCACTGTATCAGAAAAGGAGGGGGATGGGTGACGGTGTTGATCCCATCAGCAAGTCTGAATGCGCAGACAGTCTGCTTGCTCAACCACAGACAGATTACACCAAAGCTGCCTCACCAGGAATCGGTCTGATTCAACCCCTGAGCTTCTTCTCTTTCTCTCCATCTGGCCCAAACTGGGATCTTCCTATTAGGTATCTGCGGCATCCTGAATAAAAGCCAGCCCCCTGCAGCTTTGTGCTGCCAGCCTGATTACTGTAATTTTCCAGAAGTCTCTAGTTATGTCACATCGCTCAAGGAAAGCAATATCACGGTGCTTCACCGTCCCATAAACATGCCGCCTGCAGCCCTCTTCGTCTGCTTGGCAATCTCTACCACCCACCACAATCACCAAGGGGCATCTAGATCTCAGCGCTGAGTCCCTGCAGATTGCAACCCTCTGAACACACTTTTGTGAAAGGCTGCATGATACAAATTTCTGTATGTCATGATGAGCAGATAACCAGGCATGAGTGCTCAAGTGAAACCTAACTACAGTATTTTTTAAAGGCCTGTGGACCTAAGGGCGCCTGGGTGGCTCAGTGGGTTAAGCCTCGGCCTTCAGCTCAGGTCATGATCTTGGGGTCCTGGGATTGAGCCCCGCATCGGCCTCTCTGCTCAGGGGGAAGCCTGCTTCCCCCCATCCCTGCCTGCCTCTCTGCCTACTTGTGATCGCTATCTGTGAAATCAACAAATAAAATCTTAAAAAAAAAAAAAAAAGCCAGTGGACCCTAAAACACATAAGCATTACAAAATTAAATTGATCAATGCTGAGGCAAGTTGCAATGTGTCCAGGGGTCTTAGCACAAAAGGACCAGTCTCTGCCTATTAACGTAAAGGATTATGGTAGAGGTAAAGCCCTCCTCTTGGGGCATAAAAGTTACACGGGGGTGAGGACACCAGTACAGTGTATGACATGCAAGTTCCTGGCTCTAGTTTTCCCAGGAAGTGTTCTGCCTCCCAGAATGATCTGCAAAGGAAGCTCCCTCCAGTTACCGTTGCTTGTACGGATCCTACTGCACGCACGCCTGTCACGTGACAGATGGACTTCTCGATAAACCTCCCACACAGTGTCAGGGGTCAGGTGCCTGCCCTGTTCTAAGGGAAATAACACGAGGCTTAGACATCTGTGGGGGTCACCTACTCTGACTAAAAAAAATCAAGACCTATGACACAGGACCGATCTGTTCTGAAAGAGGAACTCTTCCAGAAAATCAGGGCACCACGTCACAGATCTGTTAACATTTGATACAGACACTTGTGAGAAAACGGAGGTGGGAGAGAGAAAACAAGTTCCTGAAATCACGTGGCTAGAAATGAGAAGATTCTGGGTCGGACTCCAGGAGAGTTCTGCTCCAAACTCCTGTTCTTTCTCATGCATCTAGTTCAGGCTCCTTCATCTCGGAGCTGGTGAGCAGACCAAAGGCCTTCGGTTTCTCTCTGACAAGGCTTTCTGGAGGACATGAGCATGATGACGTGCTCACTGGATCCTCACTATGGCTTCACCTGAATCTGCTGTGAAAGTGCTGATGTACACGGGGGACAGTGACACAGAGGAAGGGAACCTTCCTTCTGATCTCCAGACACCTCCGATGGGAAGCTGTGTTGCTGCAGATGCCAAGGTCAGCAAGCAAAAGTAACAGAAGTCCAACGGTCTAACCTCCATTTCCCATCTGAGGGCTCCTAACAACTGAAAAATCCTCCAGAAAAATCCATTTCTGGAACGTTCTAAAAATTATCTTCACTGAGCCTGGCCCAAAGCATCCAGTCCAGAAATTGAGTACTGGCCAGACAGGATTCCTCCCCGAACTCTAGAACTTATGTTCTGCATTTGGTCAGAGGTTCTGACCCCAGAAACCTCTCCATCCCTACCCTCTGGCTATTCACCAGGAATAAGCCTTTCCGGAGCCCAAGAACCACTACCACGAGGCTGCCTCCTGGTGACCGCATCCTTCTGATACTACATGGGCAGCCAAAACCAAAGCGACCTGCCCGCTTGGTGACTATATCAATCCATCCAGCTTCTACAAATGCCCAAACCGTTCTTCGTTGCTGTTGTTTTGGTTGTACAAGGTCTAATACACTAGGGAGGCTATGAGACCAGTACTGCCCACAAGTGAGGAGTTCTGGTCCCAGAGCAGCCCCCACAACCCAGGAAAATGCAAGGCACCTTTTCCATAAGTTGCTTAGTACACAAGGCCCTCATGGTCTGACTCCTGCTTCTCTATCAAGCCTCAGCATCCAACTGTCTTCTTCTCCAGTCCATTCAAACCAATTGTAGGGCCCTAAACACATGCCCCTCTCCTTAACTTTGCACTCTCCTTGGCATAAAAGCTGCCCTCCTTCTGCCCTATGGACCTTGTCCATCTGGCAAATGCCTACTTAGCCCGGTTGTGCAGTCACTGGGAAACGCTTCCAGACCCATGAGCTTGAGGTAGCTGTCCGCCCACTGTGCTCCCCATTCCCAGCGGGAGCTCAGTAACAACTAATGAACTGACCAACCCTTCCCCACAATTCGAATCTATGGAACTTGCGGCAGTTTCCTGGTTTAGTTATATAGGTCCAGATTCTAGAACGCAGTAGTTGTTAAGTAAGGGCTTAGTGAACGGAGTCCCTGACTCACACACAGACCAAACGAGTATTTCTAGAGGGAGCCCACAGCACATTTAGAAAGCCCCTGGGTCCCTGAGCACTGATGCTACGCTGCAAAAGCTTTGATCACCTCACTCTCTCAGGTGCCTTAGAGATCGAACAGACTCCGTCTGCCTTGCTGCGGGGCCGGTGGGGAGGGTGGTGGGCAGGGGTGGGCAAGGCAGGGCAAGGAGGAGGGCAGAGTGGGGCATGAGTGTCTGCGTCTATCTCAGTGAGAAGCGGGGTCACGAAGGCGAGATAGAGCCGAGGGACATTCCCACCACACTGCCCGGTGCGCTCACACTGAAGCTGGACGGTCTTGATGACATCACCTGCTCTAGCTGAGCGGGGACTTCCTGCCGGGGAACTGCCCATCACACTAGGGGAGAGGCCACTCACATCCACACAAAGGCTCAAGCAGCACTCCGTGTCCTACCCCTGCACCCGCGTGTACTAGCATGTGGAACATACACACAACATGGAGAACACGTTCTCACCTGCGGGCCGATCTCTCTGAAACCTGGACGCCAGGTCAGAAAGCAGGCTCGGACGTCCAGGTGCGTGTAAACGGGCCGTCTGTAGTCTAGAACTGCCCATGTCATAACGTCTCACCTAGAACCGCTAGAGGCGAGATGGTCTAGAGGAAAAACAGCAACTGCGGATGGCAGATGGTGAGTCAGACGATTCCAGAATCAAATGGCACTCCAAAGAACGTGTGCAAACCTCCCTCGGACATGGTCCACCAGCCAACAGACGGAACGTTTAAGATACACGAATAACTTCTCGGACAAAAGCTTACCGAAATACAGCACGGCCTTAGAAAAGGAGCATGGTTTCGTGAGATCCAAGTCTCTCCCTCCTTGTCCCACCAACTTGGGCTCCACATAAGAACTGTTCATTTCATCTTTTTCCTTATGCGAAGTAGAAGGGGAATTTGGGCCTGTTCTCATCCCAACTCAGGTGGCTTGACTGATTAAAAAAGAGAATGGACTCTTCTAGAATAAGAAACACTGTAGCCAAGTGCATATTAGTCGAACACCTCAGCATAAATGTAGGAAGGAAGTGGTGTGGGAGCGTGGCAAGGAGTCTTTTCGGTTGGTTTGATCTTGAGTTGGAGAACAGCTTTTTCACTCTCCCGCTGTGTTAGTCTGGATAAAAACACAGAAATTCCCCTGCGCTCAGGTTTCTCAACTGCCAGCGGGGATGCCGGCAGACAACTCACGGCTTGGCTGGCTGGACGACACACTCGTCACTTAAAATACCTGCGTGTCACCGTGGCATTAGAACTTCAAAGGACATGTGCACCCATGTATGCGATTAACCAAAATATAACGGCAGCATAACAGGGGACAAGTAAAACACCCTGTGTGTAACCCAGTGCAGAGTAAACACTCTTGTTTCACTTCCACCCACCCAAGCTCCTTGCCAGAGTCCTACTGAGAAAACGACAAGGTAAGCCAGGGACTTCCATGTCCTTACAGAAGTTAGACCGGTAAAAGAGAGAAAATGTGCACAAGTTATCCCAAATGGGAGATCCACTTTAAGAGCAGGATAATCCAAATGCTGTGAGAACACAAGGGAAGAAGATGGTCTAAGCTCCCCGGACACGAGGAACAGCTCCACAGAGAGGGCATTTTAAATGGGCCCCACTGAAATGTTGGGATCCTCTTGAGGTATGGTTTACAGCCCTTGATTAAGCCTCTCAACGGACCTATAAATGGTAACACAGAAAGACACTGAAGCTAAGACAGATGGCCCTGCTGAAGAATGCTGGAGGGATTTCCACTGGTCACCAGCTTGGGGAGCTGAATTGAGGACTAGCACTGAACAAAATACCGTTTTACTGCCTCCAACAGGGCAGTGCCGCCAACATAAGGCAAGTTGGCCTGCTTTACTCTTCCCCTTCTGATCCACAGAATTCCCAATGTTTCCACCAAAGCACTTGGAGCTCTCCCTCTAGAGTGCAACCACCAGAAGAAATTGTGTCCTTGCCTCTATTTTAACCAGACTATTCACTCCACAGCTTCTTACAGAAACTGCTCCCAACACACACACACACACACACACACACACACACACACACACACACACAAAGGGAGAACGTCAAGAGGATCAAGAAGGAAATCCACCACTCCTTGGAAAGGGCTGTGATCCTAAAAAGCAAAATGCACGACAGCCTGTGTGGTAATGTGGAGAAGAGCCCTGGCCCCAGGGGACGCTGGGGCCGTGGGTTCTCACGTGGTTTACCACTTAGTCCACCAGGGGGACAAACAGTGGGGACAAAAGATCTCACTGATCCAACACCACTGTGCTGTGGGCCAGACACAGGGCCAGAAGCTGCTCACAGCACCGCAAGCCCAGACTGGGGTCTAAGAAGACACAGGGGGATCCAGGGACAAGCCATCCTCTACCTTGCTATAGCCAAATACTTACTCTATATCAAATGATCCTCACCCCAAGGAAAATAAGGAGGCAACCAAGGGAGGGGAGAAAGGAAAGAAATAAATCATGTGTCTTAAAAAAGAAAAAAAAAAAGCAGTATAGGGGTGATCACCCTAAAAATTCAGTAGAAAAACATATCTCTTTAAAATTATATACTACAGGGGTGCCTGGGTGGCTCAGTGGGTTAAAGCCTCTGCCTTCGGCTCAGGTCGTGATCTCAGGGTCCTGGGATCGAGCCCCGCATCGGGCTCTCCACTCAGCAAGAAGCCTGCTTCCTCCTCTCTCTCTGCCTGCTTGTGATCTCTGTCAAATAAATAAATAAAATCTCTAAATAAATTAAATAACTTACTTCAATAAAACAGAAGATCTTGAATGGATCACAGTATATCCACATGACACAATATTTTGCAGACATTAGACAAGTGTTCTCAATTTAATCCAACAGAAAATGCTTACGATGTAACGTTAAGTGAAAAGAGCTGATGTGAAACTCGTATTTACAGTGTTTGCCAATATTACAAAGTTCTGCGTATGTGGTATGTGTGTATCAAAATAAACTGGAATGATATAATAGTTCTTACATCCAAGTGATGTGATTATGCAAGAATCTTAGTTCCTTCCTAAGATTTTTCTATTGTCTTCCAAAATTTCTGTGAGGTGGTTATTTTCATGAGTTAAAATATGTTATGTGTTAAGAAAATCAGGTAAGTTTAAAAAAGTAAAGAGAACACAGGTTGAGAGACAGAGTCTTCAAAGCAAAAGGGAAATGTCAGCAAGGACAGCCCCAAGTCAACCAACCTGACCAACTCAATCAACTCAACCTAAGTCCTGAGCGTGGCCACAGGGCTGGTTGTGAGAGCCAGTCATTGTGGTGAGGCAGGAAACAGGGGCAGACAACAAAGGGCCTTGAACGCCACACTCAAGGACACAGCACATGTTTTAAATATCAGGAAGGGCTGGGTCAAAGCCAAGTTTCTGGATATTACTCCATTGAGTAGCATCCTGAATGAGTTAGAGGTGGGGAGCTATTCCAAGTGTCCGGAAGTCACTGGACTGAGGGGTCTCAGAGGCAAACTTTTAGGATGTGGTAGATGTGAGCGCCCGTGTAAGACTCAACCGATGTTTCGATACAGATGGCCTGGGATAGAAGACTGAAAGCAACCTCAAAGTCACGGCTCTGAGTGGCTAGTCAGAGAGCTGTATTATTCACAGAAACTGAGGAATGAGTACAAGTGCATTTTCAACACCTGGAGTTTAAAGTGCCCTAAGTATCTGGAGAGAATTCTGAGTGGGAGTTAGAAATGTGAATTTGCAACGAGAGAGAAGCCTGGGCTGGTGACGCGGATTTGGGAATCATCTGTGTAGACGTGAGAGATGGTCAGATAACAAGGAGATGAAGGGTAGGAGGAGAGGGCGGTGGAAGAAGGGACAGAGAGGAGTCAGAACAGAGGATAGCCTGGAAGAAGAGAACTGGACACCAACAGAGCTGAAAAAGTGCCACAGAGAAGGGCTTCAAGATGCCAATGAGAGACTCGGCCTCCAAGGTAAATGCATGAAGTTCAGAGAGGCCGAGCCCTGAGGAACGGGTGTTGGACGTGATCAACAGGAGGTCAAACCACCATTTTTTTTTT